>NC_048277.1:35462067-35527067 GCF_009762535.1 Notolabrus celidotus | reverse complement strand
TTTGTTCAGCATGAAGCAGCCGTTGGGATTGGAAAGCGTCTCTTTCCGTCCTGTTTATTCATATTCCTCCCTTCGTCACTTGTCTTTCTTTCAGTCTATATCTTTCACTCACTCACACACGCGCACATCCGCAGCTCCACAGTGCCGTGAAATCCCATCCTGCCCCATCAACAGGTGCCCGGGGACTAAGATTGAACACGTGTCATCAGGCGCGGTGCAGAGATGACAGGGCATCCATCACGTCGGCCCGTTCGCTTTTCCACACCCCGTGTTTTCCTGGCCCCGCAGCCCTCCCAGGTGCTCCAGCTCATCACCCCTGCTACCCGACCGCAAGAAAACCAGTGCAGCAGCAGCAGCAGCAGCCTCATTCTGACAAGAAGAAGTCTGAACAAAGGAATGCTTCTCAAAAGAACAGATGAATCACTGGTGTCCCCTTTGCACAGCAACACCGCCATCAAGACAGGAATCGACATTTTTAAATAAGTCACATCCTCTCTGCTTCTGACAAACATCAGAGCCGGAGCTGATTCCTCCCACCGCTCTCTCACAGCCCTCCTTTGAGCCCTCCTCGTGTTCTGTCGCTCGCTGCATATTTAGGGATGTTGTCTCCTTAACCAGTCTGCTCAACTTCTCTGGGACTCATCAAAGTCAATGTCATTTAGGAGATGCTGTCATTTCTTAGTTTGCTGTTAAGAATTGATGCTGCTTTAAGAGCCTCACCAGGTCCTTGTTCAGTATTTAAAACCAGCTGGGCTTTTTTTTCATCATCAAGTTGGTGAGTCAAATTGGATTTAACATTTCCACACACATCTAGGACTCTTTGATTTTTAAATCTATTACCTAACTATTCCACTCTGACATCAAAAAGTCAAGAAACAAGATGATAAAACACGCCTAGCTGTCATCTCTCTCAGCATCCCACATCACGTCACTGTAGTTTTTTAGGTTTATCATTAAATCAGAAGGAGTGATGTCAGCCGGTGAGCTAAAGATAGCAGCTCCCCCAAACTCCACCAGGAGAGTCAGAGACCGGCTGGCATCAACATGACCCTGCTTTATTCTCCAAGCGGGAACCACCGGTGCTGAAGAATGAGGACGATGCAGGAGTGCATAACAAATCAAGATCTGGAGTAGGATTGTCACAGTACTGGAGTTTTAACCATAGACTGTATAAATAATGGACGTAGTATCTGTGACGTTACCCATCTGTTCCTGTACACCGCCATGCAGGTCTCTGGTTTTATCTCCTCAAGTATATTTTTATTGAGCATTGTGTTACATACATTCCAGATATAAGTTCAGGTCTCATCTATAACTTTTGGTTAAATGATTGTTTGTTTTTACAAGTGTAATCGTACATCAAAACCAATAAGAATTAATTACTTATAAAAGTATGAAAATTATACTATATTATATCAAAGAACAATACCAACATGACTAAGAGCTAAGATAAATACATAAATAACTAAAAGAGAAATAAATGAATGAATCGGTTAAAATAAAAATAAAATAAAATGAGATACAATTAAATTAAAATAAATAAATACATACGTACATACATAAATAAATACATACATACATACATAAATAAATAAATACATACATAAATAAATAAATAAATACATACATAAATAAATACATACATACATACATAAATAAATAAATACATACATAAATAAATAAATAAATACATACATACATAAATACATACATACATACATACATACATACATACATACATACATACATACATACATACATACATACATAAATACGTACATACATACATAAATAAATACATAAATACATACATACATAAATAAATAAATAAATACATAAATAAATAAATACATAAATAAATAAATACATACATAAATAAATACATAAATAAATAAATACATAAATAAATAAATACATACATAAATAAATACATACATAAATAAATAAATACATACATAAATAAATACATAAATAAATACATACATACATACATAAATAAATACATACATACATAAATAAATAAATACATACATAAATAAATAAATAAATACATACATAAATAAATAAATACATACATACATAAATACATACATACATACATACATACATACATACATACATACATACATACATAAATACGTACATACATACATAAATAAATACATACATAAATAAATAAATAAATACATACATACATACATAAATAGATAAATACATACATACATACATACATACATAAATACATACATACATACATACATACATACATACATAAATACGTACAGACAGACAGACAGACAGACAGACAGACAGACAGACATACATACATACATACATACATACATAGATACATACATACATACATACATACATACATACATACATACATACATACATACATACATAAATAAAGACAAATAAATGAATGAATCGGTTAAATAGAAATTAAAATTGAAGTAAAATAAAATGAAATACAATTAAATTAGAATAAATACATAAATACATAAATAAATGAATCAGTTAAAATAAAAATAAAATAAAATAAAATGAAATAAAATAAATAAATTAATGAATAAATGAATAAATGCTGCTTTAGTATGATGGTGTTTGCTGACCTGTGACTGAGGACTGTTGGCCGAGCCGTGGCTGTGTGAGAGCTGCAGGTGTGACCGAGGCAGAGCAGAGACACACAGCATGCAGGATCAAGGACTCCCTTGTAAAAGAGACTTTGTATCTCAATGGGACTTTCCTGGTAAAATAAAGGTAGAAAAAAAAAAAAAAGAAAGTGTGGCTGCATTCAGACAGAATCTGTCTTTCCTGGAAGTTTGTGTGGAGTTATGGACGTGTTCACTACTTCTATAGAGTTTAACTGCTGTTGAAATCAGAAAATAATCGTATTTCTCGGCTTCCCCTCTTTGTATTCATCGGCGGCGCTCACTTGACCACCGCTGCTCTCCGTGTTTTGCTCGTGGCAGCTCTCTGTTGAAAATATGACAGCTAATCTCTAGTTTCTGTAGCTTCAGTTCTTTTTGATGCGATCCAACATAAAAATATCTGACATTATATTGTGGTGGCTTCAAAAATGTGACAACCCTTATCTCCAGCTTCCATTTGATTCCAGTCCATGTTTGACACAATATGTGATGTTTTATACGAGGAGCAGAGAGGACCTCTGGGTGTAGCTCAGCTGCCTTACCTACTAACTGTTTAAATGATAAACACTAAAGGAATCTCAACCTAAAGACAAACTACTTTAAGTGAGCCTGTGTCTGCCAAAGAGAGGAGTGGAGGAGACCTCTGTGGATGATTCAGCTCTCAGTAAAACAAAGTCAAACTAAAGAGGCATTCAAAGACTCAGCTCATAAAGTTTACAGCTTGACACGCTGTTGCTCCTGCACTCGTCGATGTTCAATGACACTCTTGATAAATGAAAAGTTTATGGTCTTCTGAGCTGAGGATTTAAATCGGCATGTTTTAGGAGACAGCTTTCTAAAACAGCTTTCTCTCCTCTTTAGGTTTGGATGACATGAAACCAACAAACACCACAAAAACAACAGACATGTTGTTTTTTACTGGACAGTTAGTTACTGGCGGCTATTTGTACTTGAGTGAGAATCAATTGAGAATTCAATCATACAATCACAATGTCATTGATCTGGGTCTGAACGTCTGTTAGATGGGTCCAGCTCTCTGACAGCAGGTTTGAAACATGAAGTGGAGACAACAGCGACTCACACAACACTTGCTCTGCTGCAGGTGAAGACAGTAAACGTAAACACTCCACGGGACACCTGTCATGTTAAACAGCACCGGGACGAGGTGCTGCTAGTAGCTGGCACTGGCATGACTGTCTCAACGTTTGTGCCAGACCCTTTAAAAGATCGTATAGATCAGAAATACTCATTGACTATGGATGTACTTGAAACAGCCACATATCCGTGATCCATGTCGACCACAACAGGACTTTAAGATGAGAACTGTGTCAGAAAGTAACAGGACAAACTTTTAAACTCAACTTAACCTACAAAAACTGAACTGTCTAGTTCTGCAGGTACTTCTGGGGAACCGTTGGCCTTGCGGTCTAAGCATGCACCCCATGTACAGAAGCTTTCATCCTCATCTCATAAGTCTCAAGTTCGACTCCAGGGCCCGTATGCACGTCCAGCCATTAGCGATGTATTGTACTAATGGTGAAAAAGAAATGGATTAGCGGTCTGCATGAGCCAGGTTAACGCCCCAACAAAGCATTACATTTAATGGAGGTAGACCCCACCATTGCAGGTGCTAACGGCAGGATGACTGCACCTGTTAGGCTGTTTAAAGGATGGAGGACATCGTGCTTATGCGTTACTGTTTAAGATCAAATATGCAAAGACAACAGATATTTAGGGATCAAATGAATCCTTTGGAAACATATGACGGTGTCGAAATATACAGCAAATTTAGATTTAGGAGATGCAACATAATTTTTAGGTAACCTACCAGCAACACCGTGAAGTGAATCCTTCCCAAACAACTCTGTTAACAAGTCCTCATCCTTCAATGGGGGGACAGGCGGTCCTCCACCTGTACACCACACTCATTTACCCGGTTCAAGATCTGAAGCCAAACTTTCCCTTTCTCCTTGTTTGTTATCTTTGAGGATTGACTTGTTGATAACAGCTGTTTGTTCGTTCTGTATTCTTCTAATCAAATGTCCATTTCTTCTTCCGCTGAAACATTGTTCTTTCTTGATCTCCTCTCGGTCACAGCCGGTATCGCTCGCCTTGTTTATGGTTGTTTATGTGTAGTAGGCATGCACAATTTGAATTAGTTGGATCAGGGTTTTCCAGGAGATTCCCTGGACATATGACGTTTTTGCACCAGCCTCGCTTTCATGGCGCAGTTAGTTAGTTGGACGATTATTTGCAGTTGTGCATGCGGCTAACGCCAAGGCCAAATGGGCCGTTCCATAACGGTACATAAAGACTAATGGTCCCGTTTGTGTAATGGCTGGACGTGCATACGGGCCCAGGACTTTAAGATGAGAACTGTGTCAGAAAGTAACAGGACAAACTATTAAACTCATCTTAACCTACCAAAACTGAACTTCTTAGTTCTGCAGGTTCTTCTGGGGCACTGTTGGCCTTGCGGTCTAAGCGTGCACCCCATGTACAGAGGCTTTAATCCACGTCTCATAAGTCTCAAGTTCAACTCCAGGGCCCGTATGCACATCCAGCCATTAGCGATGTATTGTACTAATGGTGAAAAAGAAATGGATTAGCGGTCTGCATGAGCCAGGTTAACGCCCCAACAAAGCATTAAATCTAACGGCGGTAGACCCCACCATTACAGGTGCTAACGGCAGGATGACTGCACCTGTTAGGCTGTTTAAAGGATGGAGGACATCGTGCTTATGCGTTACTGTTTAAGACCAAATATGAGAAGACAACAGATATTTAGGGATCAAATGAATCCTTTGGAAACATATGACGGTGTCGAAATATACAGCAAATTTAGATTTAGGAGACGCAACATAATTCTTAGGTAACCTACCAGCAACATCGTGAAGTGGATCCTTCCCAAACAACTCTGTTAACAAGTCCTCATCCTTCAATGGGGGGACAGGTAGTCCTCCATCTGTACACCACACTCATTTACCCGGTTCAAGATCTGAAGCCAAACTTTCCCTTTCTCCTTGTTTGTTATCTTTGAGGATTGACTTGCTGATAAGAGCTGTTTGTTCATTCTAGATTCTTCTAATCAAATGTCCATTTCTTCTTCTGCTGAAACATTGTTCTTTCTTGATCTCCTCTCAGTCACAGCGGTACCGCCCGCCTTGTTTATGGTTGTTTATGTGTAGTAGGCATGCGCAATTTGAATTAGTTGGATCAGGGTTTTCCAGGAGGTTCCCTGGACATATGATGTGTTGCACCAGCCTCGCTTTCATGGCGCTATTAGTTAATTGGAAGATTATTTGCAGTCGTGCATGCAGCTAATGCTACGCCAAATGGGCCGTTCCATAATGGTACGTTAAGACTAATGGTTCCATTTGTGTAATGGCTGGACGTGCATACAGGCCCAGGACTTTAAGATGAGAACTGTGTCAGAAAGTAACAGGACAAACTATTAAACTCATCTTAACCTACAAAAACTGAACTTTCTAGTTATGCAGGTATTTTTGGGGCAGCATTGGCCTAGCGGTCTAGGCGTGCACCTCATGTACAGAGGCTTTAATCTGTGTTGCAGTGGTCGCAGGTTCGACTCCTGTTCTTGACCATTTGCTGCATGTCTCTTTCCTGTCTCTCATCGGCTGTCCTGTCCATTAAAGGCCAAAATGCCCAAAAATATAACTTGAAAAAAACTCCAAAACACTAATTCTTCCTGACTTCCAATAAAAAACAAAGATACTCATAATAAGAACCTAAATTTAACAAACATGTTGCTGTCTTTGCCTGATAAATGACTCAACCTTTATCTGTTTGTCTGAGATGAGTTATAGGATGTTGTTGTACCACTTAAAGTAGCCCAGGCTGACTCCTGGAAACTGTGATGTTGGGAAGGATTTGGTGTCTTAAAAAGGATCCCAGAGATTTAGGAGAAAGCTCTTCTCCTCTTTAATTATCTCACCCTCTCAGGTTATTCTGGCCCAGCGAGGGATCTGAGCCGGCGACCTGCGGCTCTCAGACCAGGCTCTGTTGGCTTTTTAGGTTTCCATTAACATAACAAATAGCTGCACTGCATGCTGAGTCACTCACCTACAAGACAGAGTGCTTCTTGCAGCAGGGACCAGAGCCTTTTCCACACAATTACCCCGACCTAAAAATAGAACACCCACACACACATATCTGCAGACACACACACACAGGCAGGGACACAGATTTAACATGCACGGACCCACACATACGTGTATTTACTGATGTGTTTGAGCCGCTCTGTGTCTTTGCATCATGCTTGGCCAAACAGCCTCCATCTAATTAGCGAGTGGGTTTGCTGTTTTCCCGCAGTGATCGCCTCCCAGAGCTGCTGCCAGTCCGTACACACACTCGTGCAGCCGTCACACACAATCGTCTGTACAATACCAGTGTGACTGAGGTGTGTGTGCATGCTGTAGGGATGCGGTCTCTCTTCTGCGGCTTCAGAATAGATGGTGGTTTAATGAGATTTCATGAATATGTGCACACTGAATCAGAGTGTTCGCAGGCTTAAACACAAACACAATAAAAATGCAATAACGTCAGCATTTCCTGAACCGCACCAGCACCAGAGCATTCCTACTGTGTTTGTGTTTAATGCAAGATTAATTGACATCACAGCCTCAGGTGTTGTATACTGTTTATTCAGAATTACAGCTCATTGAGCTGGAACAGCGGTGAATACTACCCATAGCACATAAATATCACCCAGAGGCCACAGAGAAGACAGGGCTGGGATTGAGTGTTCACTCGAGAGCGAGGAAATTGGCGTTCAACAGATCAACAAATAGGTTACACAGAATAAAATGTTACATTTCCAGAACGGTTTCCTGTTCAGCCGTGTGTGACAGCTGTAATACTTTGGAGCAGCAATTTCAGAACCGTTGTGATTTGAGTCCATAAATCTGTCTGAGTTGTTGGTCAGAACTTTTTTGTTTTATTATAAATCAAACGACAGCTCCGTCCATCTTCTGAAATGTTCCTGTCTCAGTTGTGATTCTTTGAAGAAAGGTGTCACTGTTCTGCTTTTTTAAGTTACTTCAGTTTCCTTCTGGTTTCAGGGTGTATTCACTGAATGCATTTATTTTATAAATGGGCTTTTAATTTAAAAAAAGGGCAACTTAAAGCTGGGGTTGGTAGTCACGGAAAACTAGCATGAATTTGAATGTAGCATTTCCTCAGGTCTCCGTCTAACCCCTCCCCTCCTCCCTCGGAGCTCCTCCAAAACGACGCCCCCCCGCTCACATGCACGAGCGCCGCTGATTCATGACCATATGATCGTGACTGATTCAAAACCGGTCCTCACCAAAACATTCTCACAGTGAAAGTTAAAAACACAAACAAACATGGCTGCTGTTAGCACTTACAACTGTCATGCTAGCATTATCCAGTTGTACTGGTGACACGATATCAGGAGAAAAGTTATAACACATATATAATACTGTAACAGCTCTACTGTTTGTTAAACGTGTTCAGTGTAGATGTTCTTAATTCCTACAGTGTTGACGGTCAGTGAAGGCATCAGGAGAGGTGTAGAGTGTGTGAGCGGGAGAGAGGAGAGACAAGAGGAGAAGTTCTTCATTCATTCAAACATTGATTGTTGTTTTGTTGGTTGGCGTGATCACGGCCGACAGTGACCGGTTATTAAAGATCAACGTGTTCACGAATTGGCTCATCATCCCCACAGCACCCGGACAGACGCTACAGTACATCTACATTTCTGTAGGACTTACTAAATGTCATTAATTCTTTTGCTTGTCAGAGCCCCCGTGGTGAGAGCTTTTTAGACTCTGATCCGGACTACAGTCCTGAGCAAAGCCCCTCATCAGGTCAGAGGGGACAGGCCCGAGGTGGAGCGAGAGGGGCAGTCAGTAGAGTCAGGGGAAGCAGAGGCAGGAGACGGGGACTCGGAGGAGTGCACGCCGGGGAAATGTACGCTCAGGAGGCGGGCAGAACAGCAGGACGGGATTTGATTGGTTTTATAAATTGGACCCTAAAGGCAGGGATTGGTTGGTGTTTCTCCAGGTTTACTCCGGCTGTAGATAGCAGCTTTTTTTTCACTCTTTTTTAAGAACTCATTATGTATTGATTACCATCGGGACATAAAGATCATTTTAACCAGTATAATAAAAAGTGGATCTAAATCTGACTACCAACCCCAGCTTTAATCACTGCTTTTGCATATTTTTTTAATTTTTAATTTCCCTTCGTATTGAATTCTGTTAATTGATTTCTAACCAGACGTGGTGGTGCAGTGGGTAATGCTGTTTCCTCACAGCAAGTAGGTTCCTGGTTCGAGTCCCCGGTCAAGTATCTTCCCCCAGTGCTTGCATGGGATCTCTCCGGGTACTGGGGCATCCTATAAATGTGATCAAAATAAGTGCATGTGATTAAACGCAAGTACATGTGAAAAGGTCCATGTCATTCAAATATCACTCCAGCCAGACCCTCAAAGTTGGCAGCCCAGGTATTAGCTGTATTATGATGCTGCTAACCATGTTTTTCATGTAAACAGAACCAGATGTCTCTCTGGATTTTTACTATCTGTTGTCTTTTCGGTTGTTTCTCCATGGAGAAGCGGTGGAATGATGATGATTTTGCAGATTTCTTGTGTTTTTAAGGCGTACAGCTTTATAAGAACTCCTGATTCCTTATTGAGGTCAGAGGAAACGATGGCCATTAAATAGTCTGAGTCTGAATCGCTGCCTCACTCTCTGTAATGGCGGCCGTTCAGGTTCACTAGACTCTCCAGCAGGTGTCTGTCTGGCAGCAGCCTGCAGGTCACGGCCCCGCTCTGCTAACCTTGTACCTGACAGACCATAGAGGCCTTTTTGAAATTTCTCAGAAACGCTCAGAACGGTCCAGTGGAAAATTGTCATCGCTCAGATAATGGCTCTAATTATGTAACAACTGGGGCAGAAAGAGAGGTGTACCTGAAAAAATGGGCTAATTGTGATGTGGGTGAGAGTCTATTCACTAATGCTTTAAATCAGACTGAATCATTGCATGCTTCCAACCCTGACACACGGATCACGCTCTCTTTCAGTCCTGCTCTTTTTCACTACAGCTCCACTACACGGACTAAATGTTCCTGTGAAAGGCTTTCGGATTACCTCTCGAGTGATCTTGAGTTCATTAACCCGGCTAACGCAGAACTGCAAATTCTAATGATGATGATGAGACACACAACTTTCCTCCTGAGCTGATTAGAAGTGTGAAAACAAACGGAGCTAATCGTTTGTTTGCTAATTCACTTTAAAGTGATAATATGACGCACAGCAGAGGACTGACGGGCATCGTCTCCCCGTATGTAACCCCTTCTGTTTTGACCTGTGAAGCTCTCAGTGTGTTAAAGCCTTCTGTGTGTGTGTGTTTGTGTTTCAGAACTCCCGTTCCAGCGGGAAGGTGCACAGTTTTGGGAAAAGAGATCAGGCCATTAAAAGGAACCCGAATGTCCCTGTGGTGGTCCGAGGATGGCTCTACAAACAGGTAAGGACACACACTCCACACACACACACACACACACTAACACACACGAACACACAAATCAAGAAAAAACAACACAACATGAAGACTGGTTTGCAGGTTTGCAGTGTGACATTATTCAGTGGACTACAGATGCATCAAAACTTCTTGAGCTGACTTTTAAACAACATTTTATGATGTCTGAAAGAATAAAAATACAGTTTAGATCTGCCAAATGTGCCTTGATTCATGCAATTAAGTACACATTAAATGAGAATATCAAGTAAAACACATCCCACAATTAGCACAATAGGCCCTAAACACCACATTAGTCCAACATTAATTCCATGGCATAGAGTTTTTAGCACCATAGAGAACCTCCAGATCCAAAAGAAGAGGTTAGATGCACACAGAGACAACAGGTAATCACATTCCAGCGATCTGTATACCAGCACCAGGTGATTTATAAATAGATAGGTTCTCTCTGGGTGTTTTTAAAATCAAACCAAGACTCACCTTTTAATCTGGCTTTTAACTTGGTGTAATTTACTTTTAGCCCTTGGCTGCATTATTACCGTTATTACCATAATGACTATTGCTTTAATATCATTTTTATTTATTTTATCTTATTCTATCGTATTTTATTATATTTGTTTCTAAATTTATTTTTCTTGTATTTATCTGTTTTTATTTTATTGATTTTATTATAATAATTTTATTTTAGTTTAATGATTGCATTTATTTTATTTTAGTATAATGATTTTATTTTAGTTTAATGATTGCATTTATTTAATTTAAGTATAATGATTTTATTTTAGTATAATGGTTGCATTTATTTTATTTTATTATAAGGATTTTGTTTTAGTTTAATTATTGAATTTATTTTATTTTAGTATAATGATTTTATTTTATTATAATGATTTTATTTTATTATAATGATTTGATTTTTATTATAATGATTTGTTTTTATTGATTCTATTAAAATGATTTTATTCTATTATAATGATCTTATTTTGTTATGATTTTATTTTATTGATTTTATCATAATGATTTGATTTGATTTTTCTGATCTTCATTTTTTAATTTTTTTAAATTATTTTATATCCCTTTCCTTTCCACTTGTACTTATTCCTGTTGTTTTCTGTCTCTGTTCTTTTGTGAGGCACTTTGGGCTGCATGCTTGAATGTATGAAAGGTGCTTTATACAGTTGTGCTCATAAGTTTAAATACCCTGGCAGAATTTATGATTTCTTGGGTAGTTTATGTTGTCATTGTGATATAAAAAGAGTTGTTTGACAATAAATGGCTTCACCCAACCACTAACCATAAGTAAAAAAAAAAGTTTTTCTCTTATCATTAATATTCTCTGAAAAAAGGCCAAAAAGATCACAAATTCTGCCAGGGTATGTAAACTTATGAGCACAACTGTAGATAAAAATGAGTTGAGTTTAGAATAACACCAGTTAATCCAATTAATTGTACCAATTAAAGCTAGGGTTGGTAGTCTCGGAAAACCAGCATGAAGTTGAATGTAGCTTTTCCTCATGACTCCGTCTAACCCCTCCCCTCCTCCCTCGGAGCTCCTCCAAAATGACGCCCCCCCGCTCACATGTACGAGCGCCGCTGATTCTCGACCATATGATCGTGACTGATTCAAAACCGGTCCTCACCAAAACATTCTCATAGTGAAAGTTAAAAACACAAACAAACATGGCTGCTGTTAGCACTCACAACTGTCATGCTAGCATTATCCAGTTGTACCGGTGACAAGATATCAGGAGAAAAGTTATAACACATATATAATACTGTAACAGCTCTACTGTTTGTTAAACGTGTTCAGTGTAGATGCTCTTAATTCCTACAGTGTTGACAGTCAGTGAAGGCATCAGGAGAGGTGTAGAGTGTGTGAGTGGGAGAGAGGAGAGACAAGAGGAGAAGTTCTTCATTCATTCAAACATTGATTGTTGTTTTGTTGGTTGGCGTGATCACGGCCGACAGTGACCGGTTATTAAAGATCAACGTGTTCACGAATCGGCTCGTCATCACTACAGCGTCCGGACGGACGCTACAATAAATATATATATTCTGTAGGACTTACTGAACGTCATTAATTATTCTGCTTGTTGGTGAGAGCTTTTTAGACTCTGATCCGGACTACAGTCCTGAGCAAAGCACCTCATCAGGTCAGAGGGGACAGGCCCGAGGTGGAGCGAGAGGGGCAGTAAATAGAGTCAGGGGAAGTAGAGGCAGGAGACGGGGACTCGGAGGAGTGAACGCTGGGGAAATGTACGCACAGGAGGAGGGCAGAACGGCAGGACAGGATTTGATTGGTTTAAAATTTGGGGAGCCAAAAAACGGTGATTGGTTGGTGTTTTCCCAGGTTTACTCCGGCTGTAGATAGCAGCTTTTTTTCACTCTTTTTTAGGAACACATCATGTATTGATTACCATCAGGACATAAAGATCATTTTAACCAGTATAACAAAAAGTGGATCTAAATCTGATTACCAACCCCAGCTTTAATGAAGCTCTGTGCAGTCAGAAAATGCATGTATGCAACAACAAAGCTGCAGCAGCACATTTCTCATATACTATAAACGTATGAAGAAGAATCCATGCCTGAGAATCAGCTGGGCCTGCTCGTGTCTCTTCAACACTCCACAGGGATGAGTTCCAGCCTGTGCCTCCACACTCCTGTAACGTTTCCTCTAGTGGCCCAGTTTTTCATATTTCTCTTGATTAGTTATTTTTTCTCTGGCAGCGCAGAGCACCTGCTGTTGATCACAGACAGACTATTACTGGAGACTCTTTCTGCTTGTGAAGTTATACTTAAAATATCTGTAGTTGGCGTCGTCCCACTGGAAAACACTTGGCCTCAGTACAAGACAAACAGTGAGTGATGTTCGAGGGAAGCAGTTACGTTTTAATGACCGCACACTGAGCCACGCACACACACACACACACATTCACATTCACACACACACTAGCAGGCAGAGGCAGGAAGGTACACACAGCTCAATGCAAAGCTGCATATGCTTGTATGTAGGGCAGTTATATTTTAATTACGACATAACATCTAAAGCTTGCAGAGGCAGAATTACATGCACATACATTTACACATACATTTGCATATTCCACACTATGATATATTACCACTCTGACTGAATTACATGGTTCTAGATGTGTTTGTTTCAAGCCAACGATGGATTACATATTAACGTTTTGGGTGATTTGGTCCCTCCTGTATCGCCTTCTCTCTCCATGCGGCTCAGTTTTCAGCAGGAGATCATAAAAAGACAAAACGAACACTAAAGCAGCCGAGGCAGGCCCGGCGAGCCGCTGAACGAGGACAAATGATCGCTCCCTTCCTCCCTCTTGTTCATGCTCACTCCCTTTATCCCTGCTCGTATCCTCTGCGCTGTTTCTTTCATTAATTCTGTTTCCTCTCTGTTCCCACTTCTCTTTTCTCTAACTCTCTCGTCTTGTTATTTTCTCGTGTCCTCCTGTCTCATTATCAATGTATTCATTACCTCCTCCCTCTCTCTCTCTTTACCCCTCTTCCTCTCTGCAGGACAGCTCTGGGATGCGTCTGTGGAAGAGGAAGTGGTTCGTCTTGGCTGATTTCTGTCTGTTCTACTACAAAGGTGAGGCTCTGCTGGAGGTAAAAAAGTTCCCTCTGTGAAATGTCGACAGGACCCGACACGTGAGGGAAAATGACTGTAATTCCCTTTTCCCACCCGTGCTGCTTCTGCTCTCTTTTTATTATTCACTCCTTCAGCATTAACAGACTTTCAGTGGAGTGTAATTGAAAACAGCAACACCTCTGCAAACTTGACAAAAAAAGACTACATCTTTATCTTGATGAAATAAACACCCTCAAAAAGGAATTCAAAAAAATCAGTCTGAAAGCTTCACACACGTTGGATGTTTGAATACCTTTTGTATGAGACTGCGTTTCATTCGAAGGTGTCTCACTGGTGTTTCTTAAAAATTAAATATCTAAAACCTGAGAAAAGTTTGCCACCGTGAAACAACCAACAACTCACCTAACAGTTAGTTACTAGGGGTGTAACGGATCTTTTTAACAACGATTCGATTCATATCTTGATTCGTGGTTGCCGATACGATTAAAAGACGATATTGGTTCATTTAGAACGATACGATCTGAAATGATTCACTGACTTGAAATCGATTCAGTAACTTTTTAGCCAAAAATTCAACCAGTGTGACTGTAAAAAAAAATCCCTTGATACTGGACAGTCCTAGATTCCTGTTGTTTGTAAGGGAATTAGGTATTAATAAATTATGTATATAAACAACAATTAATGAGCCGAGTTTTGTTCTAGTCTCTGACTAAACATGCTGGTGAGGCCTGAGGCTTCTGCAGAGCTGATGTTACCTTGCGCTGCTGGACGGCCCCAGGACCGGTTCACTAACTTTCCCCAGGATCGGTCCACTAACTTTCCCCAGGACCGGTTCACTAACTTTCCCCAGGACCGTTCACTAACTTTCCCCAGGACCGTTCACTAACATTCCCCAGGACCGGTCCATTAACTTTCCCCAGGACCAGTTCACTAACTTTCCCAAGGACCGGTTCACTAACTTTCCCCAGGACCAGTTCACTAACTTTCCCCAGGACCGGTTCACTAACTTTCCCCAGGACCGTTCACTAACTTTCCCCAGGACCGGTCCATTAACTTTCCGCAGGACCAGTTCACTAACTTTCTCCAGGACCGGTCCATTAACTTTCCCCAGGACCAGTTCACTAACTTTCCCCAGGACCAGTTCACTAACTTTCCTCAGGACCGGTTCACTAACTTTCCCCAGGACCGGTTCACTAACTTTCCCCAGGACCAGTTCACTAACTTTCCCCAGGACCAGTTCACTAACTTTCCTCAGGATCGGTCCATTAACTTTCCCCTGGACAGGTTCACTAACTTTCTCCAGGACCGGTCCATTAACTTTCCCCAGGACCGGTTCACTAACTTTCCCCAGGACCGGTTCACTAACTTCCCCAAAACCGGTTCACTAACTTTCTCCAGGACCGGTCCATTAACTTTCCCCAGGACCGGTTCACTAACTTTCTCCAGGACCGGTTCACTAACTTTCCCCAGGACCGGTTCACTAACTTTCCCCAGGACAGGTTCACTAACTTTCCCCAGGACCAGTTCACTAACTTTCCCCAGGACCGGTTCACTTACTTTCCTCAGGACCGGTTCACTAACTTTCCCCAGGACCGGTTCACTAACTTTCTCCAGGACCGGTCCACTAACTTTCCCCAGGACCGGTTCTATTATTAATAAAGACCCAACATCAAGACCGGATCAGATCCAGTCCCATCTTACAGACAGGACTCAGTCTGATCGCATCTTAATCCACCATGAGCAGAGCACTTTGCAGCATTTAGCAAGTTACAGTGGCAAGGACAAACTTCCTTTAACAGGCAGAAACCTCCAGCAGGACCAGACTCATGTTAGACACACATCTGCTGAGCCCGTGTTGGGGTTGGAGAGAGGGATTGAGGAGAATAATATAGAGAGAGAGATGATAGTGGTAAGACGGCTATTAGTAGTTGTAGAAACTGGAGTCTGGCACTTCTACAGCAGCAGGCCAGAGCAGACCTACAGGACAAGGGAGCTCAGGGACTCCCAGAAAGACAGGCAGAAACCTTGAGCAGAACCAGACTCATGTTAGACAGACTGTGAGTCTGCTGAGACTGTGTTAGGGTTGGAGAGAGGGATAGAGGGAGATGAAGAGAATGAACTGCCTGCTTTATTTTGTTGCCCTTGTAGAGCACTTTAGTAACTTAGATTTTGAGAAGTGCTCTACAGATATATCTGATTTATTAATGTTATTATTATAAGTGAGGTGTTTTCTGACAGCTTAGCACCTGACCCCACAGCTGCCACATGCAATGGTCGTGCTCTCTATTTAAAACTTGCAGCAGGGACTCCAGGCTACCTCCAGTCCCAGCAGCCTGTGTACACAGACAGCTGCTAAATACCCTGTTTAAAGTCATTACACAGCTTAATAGAATGATTAGCTGTGAGTTTAACTTAATAAAGACTCTCCGACTGACCTAAATCTGGAGCCACCGTCAGATATGCACTCCTGGAAATGTCCTCAGTGATAATTCAAACAAACAAGCACAAACACATGTACAGTAAAACAATGAATACATTTGGACAGAAGCGCATAAATTAAATTTACAACACATTTAGAAAATGACCTTCACTAACCCATGCAGCACACACATACTGTAAATACTTAAAGCACAGGTGTTATGGTCCCTGACCTTTACTTGCTGGAGCACACACACAGGACCTTACACACGGACACTACACACATGACCACAGACATGAGACCGGGTTCACATTCACACATGCACTGACAACAACTGCTAAAGACACGAGGGATAAGCAATGTTTTAAGACCGGTTTTAACAGAAGATAAAGTTTCCATAGAGCTCGGGTCAGCAGGCAGAGAACTGCTCCATAGTGACTGAACACACCTTCACCAGATATAGTTTGGCTGCCAGTGCAGAGGTCCAAAAAAACTGCAGTTCCTCAAGTGTCCACTTGAGGCTGACTCCAAAAGCCAAAAAGATCCCATTAACACCCATGTTAAAATGTCATTTTTTTATATCAAATTTAAACTCGTTTAAAGGTGTTTTTTTTTTATAACTCATCTGTTCTGAAGATATTAAGTCTAAGAGTTATGCGTGTATTGGCATGATTGGGGGCGTGGCTAAACTGACTGACAGGCGGGTTAGTTGTAGCTAACTGCCTGTGGGGGAAATTTAAGTTTTACATTCAGGTGTTTTTTGATCATGCCACACACACAGTTTTTTATACATACACTCATGCACAAACATGTTATGGACATGCACTTATTATGAGATGTCAGAGTGAGGAGGCTGCCATCAACCAGCGCCACCCAAGCAGTTGGGGGTCCTTGCCTTCCTTTCTCAAGGGCACCTCAGCAGTGATGATGTATCTCTCCAGCCACTGGTCCAATTGCCAAACTTGGTCCATACCAGGACTTGAACTGGCAACCCTCCAGTGCCCAAGCCAAGTCCCTATGGACTGAGCTACTGCTGCCAAAAGATTTGCATTTGCTGGAATCGAACCCGGGCCATCTGCTTGGAAGGCAGCTATGCTAAAGGCTATACCACTGTTTGTTAGGAGGCTAAAGGTCTATAACAGCTCCTCTTCTTTTCCAGTTTTATAGGCAGACAAAAAGTTAGGTTGAGACAGCATTTCCAACATGGCGACCAACATTGTTTGGCTTCATAATGCCTCTGCTTGGAAGGCAGCTATGCCAACCACTATATCACTGTTTCCTAAGAGGCTAAAGGCTACAACAGCTTATCTTCTTTTCCAGTTTCTAGGTTGACCAAAAGTTAGGTTGAAAAAGGCATTTCCAATATGGCGACCACCATTGTTTGGCTTTGAAACGCCTCTGCTTGGAAGGCAGCTATGCTAACCACTATACTGCTGTTTGCTAGGAGGCTGAAGGCCCACCACAGCCCCTGGTCTTTGACAAGTTTCAAGTTAACAAAAGTTAGGTGGAGACAGCATTTCAAATATGGCGACCACCATTGCTTGGCTTCAAAACGCCTCTGCTTGGAAGGCAGCTATCCTAACCACTATATCACTATATCCTAACCACTATATCACTATGGCTAAGGTTTGCAACAGTGCCTCTTCTGTTCCAGTTTCTAGGTTGACCAACAGTTAGGTTGAGACAGCATTTCCAAGATGGCGACCACCGTTGTTTGGCTTCATAATGCCTCTGTTTGGAAGGCAGCTATGCTAACCGCGATTCCGCTGTTTGCTAGGAGGCTAAAGGCCCGCCACAGTTCCTGGTCTTTGCCAAGTTTCAAGTTAACCAATAATTAGGTCAAGGCAGTATTTCCAATATGGTGACCACCGTTGTTTGGTGTCATAACACCTCGGCTTGGATGCCGGCTATGCTGACCACTATGCTGCTGTTTGCTAGGAGGCTAAAGGCCCACCACAGCTGCTCTTCTGTTCCAGTTTCTCAGTGGAACAAAAGTTAGGTCAAGACAGTATTTCCAATATGGCGACCACCATCCTTTGGCTTCATAACGCCTCTTCAGAAACCAACGGATGACCTCACTGAGACTCGTCCTGGTTTCTACTGACTCTAGGTTCATTCTGGAGGCCCATACCTGATGGTCTGAGGGATCTGACTTGGCTGTAGCCAGTGAGCAGGTCAGAAAGGCGTTGAGGAGCCTGACCATTTAAGGCTTTATAAGAAGGAAGTTATTCTTTGACCTGGACTGACCTGGAGGCTAGTCTAGGTTTCTCAGAGTGGGTGTGATGTGACTGGTTTTCTGGGTCCCTGTTTGCACTCTTGCAGCAGTGTTTTGAATGATATGCACATAACCACCCTTCTTTAATATAGATCTATACGGCACATACGAAAGCTTTCAACATAAAGGGTTTGGACATAGTGGAGGAATATGAATTGATGCTGCATTTGAAGTGAACTGCTGCTGACAAACCAGGCCATGATTCAATCATGGTGGGCATTAATCTGATCTCTCTCTCAGTCGGTTACAGTTCAAACACATGAAAAGATATAGAACCACATACACACATATGGCTACATCACACACTTCATCCACCACCCCGCCCTCCCCATCAGCCTCCATCCCCTGACTGTCTTTATCTGCCTCTCCACGCCTTTCTTTTTCATCTCCATATTCTTAACCAGACCTTTTTCGGGACACGCTCCTCTGCCTCCGCGCTGCGACAGGAGGGAATCAATTCTCTGTCGCTTCTTTTTTTCTTTCTATTCTCTGTCCGTCTCTCGAGTTCAAAGGTTTCTCTTCTCAACATGAAACCACTTGATCTGTCTCTGCACTGCTTCTCTTTATCTCTTGTTGTTGCAGAAACAACCAAACCTCCCTCTGCTTTCTTTGTTTTTCTTTCATTACCTTTATCTGTTCGGTTTGTGTCGGAGCCTCAGAGGTCGTATCTGTGTTTGCTTTTCTGCACATTTGAAAGTTGTAGCAGCTTGGGGTGCAACTTTTGAAATAGGACTCTCATACTTTGTATTTTAAAGACTTGTTTTAGCATTTCATTTAATTGGAATTAAACCAGCAATATATCAAGAAAACTTAACCTGATCTGGTTTGTCGTCTTTAAAAACCTCAGGTCAGTTAGCCTGCTGTGAAACCTGTCTGTCAAACCTGCAGCCAATGAAACCAAACGTTAACATGAATCATTTAAACACAGGTTTTTCTCCTGAGTGTGACCGAGTTAATATATATCATTACTGATATTCTGTGATTTCTCTATGAACACTTTGTTAAACCAAAGAACATTAAAGGTGACATATGCAAAATTGACTTTTTAATGGTTCTCTACCTGAAATATGTGTCCCTGTCTACAAACCCCCCGAGAATGAAAAGAATCCATTCTGCCCCTGTTCTGATTTCTCCACCTTTCTGTAAATGTGTGTGAAACGAGCCGTTTCAGACTTCCGTGTTTTTGTTACGTAACAACAATATCCGGTCTGTCACGGAGTCAGAGCTCGGAGCTTGTTCAGCCCATAGACTGTATAAAATAATACTGAATCCCCTCCTCCTTTTTTCATTCCCTGCACACATGTGTGCTAACAAGGAGCTTAGGAGGGAGGCATGCTAGTTGTAGGCTGTCTTAATAAACACAAAGGTCACTTTTACTCCCCACGTCTGCAGATTTGAAGATCTAGTGGATGATTTTTATTTATCATAGATAAGTGCTAGCGCTAGTTAGCATAGCCACATAGCTACATGTCGTAGCTGTGTACCAAGACACACGTCGACATACTGACAAATAAAACAACTAGAAACACTAAATCTGTGACCAATCCTTCAGAAAGGTCCTGCTGCCTTTCTGGCAGAGGTCGGTTTTACTCCCCACGTCTGCAGATTTGAAGATCTAGTGGATGATTTTTACTTATCATGGATAAGTGCTAGCGCTAGTTAGCATAGCCACATAGCTACATGTTCGTAGCTGTGTACCAAGTCACACGTCGACATACTGATAAATAAAACAACAAGAAACATTAAATCTGTGACCAATGGTTCAGAAAGGTCCTACTGCAGGCGCCTCTCCATCAGGATCAGATTCTGGATCAGATTCAGAGGGTTGAAGTAACGCGGGTCTGTGAGCAGCCGTGTATATTCAGCCAACATGTAAACATTAGATCAACGTGCTGGACAGCCGAGGCACATCCACTTCCTGAGGGGGCGTGGTCAGAGAGAAAACAGAGTGTTCTGAGGAGGGCTGAAGAAGAGGGCTTTTCAGGCAGACCAAAATCTGATTTCAAAGTGTTTTTTTGAGCATAAACTTCAAAGACATGTTTTGGGGACCTCTTAGACCAATATATATTGATGAAAAAAGCATGATATGTCACCTTTAATGTAAATGTGGAATAAGAGCTGCAGACACCCTCTAACACTCAAAGGAATTGAATGCTCACGCCTGGATCATGTTCTGTGTATAACGTCATGTTTAATCTCCACTTGGTTTGTGTTATGGTCTCCCAAGTAACAATGACCTAAGGCTCAAAAAGTGGAGACCACAACCTTATAAAAAAGGAACTGATAATTAAACTCCAAGCTTTATTTTGAGAAAGGAAACCCTCGCAAATTCTGCTCCTTCGCGTTGAAATTTCAATTTCAATTTCAAATTTCGTTTGGCTTTTATTTTGAAAGGACACATCAGAATGACCTGTGATTGGCAGCTCAGTCTGTTCTTGAACAAGCATTGTTAAGGAGGTTTTCCCTGAGGGCCTTGGTTGATATTCTCTGCAGAAGTTTATTCGTTTTGGGGCCTCATAATTTTAGCATTTCTAGAATCCAGTATACACGCCCTCTTCTCCTCTCATTTCTCTTCCAGGTATACAGTCAGTCCTTTTTTTTTTTTTGGTCCAGTGTTTATATAAAATCTACGGAGCATCTTGAGACCTTCAGTGTAAATAGGAAAAACAAACTCTCTATTGAAATAAACAGGGGACAAGTGTACAGAGCACAGTGACAAACACTGCCATTCTTGTGCTGTCTGGATGTTATCTAACTCCACTTGTCACGGTCCGGTCTGCTCAATGTGAGTGTGTGAGAGTGTGTGTGTGTGTGTGTGTGTGTGTGTGTGTGTGTGTGTGTGTGTGTGTGTGTGTGTGTGTGTGCTCTCAGAGTGTGAGAGACGGGGGCAGCGCAGATAAAAAGACCTCACCGTCTCGCCCACCATGCGGGGAATGTCACCTTCAAAAGTCCTTGAATTATTTTTAACACATTACCCCTTTAATCCACAGCGCCGCCTTATCACCTCTCAGCCAAACACCCACGTGCACGAGCAGGTGCCGTGCACACACACACACACATAGACACACACACATTTCCGTGCCATTACTACATTTTATGATGTGGTAATTGTTTGCTGCACACACACACACACGCGCACACACAAACTCAGTCTAGCATGCCGGCCGATGTTCAGTGAAAACAAATACTGAGTGGATAATTATTTATAGGTGTGTGAAGTAATTAAGACGTGAGATATTCTGGTTGCGTGTTTGTGTATGTGTGCTTTTTTTTCTATCTTTGTGGGGACCAGCTTGAGTTTTAAAGCCTCTGGGAACCCGAATCAACAAAAACATCCTACCTATGATATTTCAGACCATATGTAAAAACTAAGAACTATGTGAAAATATTAGAACTCAAGTTCGAACCATTTTTCAAATATGTTCAATTATGTTTTTCAACACGTTTTCACACTGGGTTTTAAGGGGGCTGGTTTAATCTGATATTTATTACGTAATAAATATCCAACCAATCAGAAATGAAACACTGAGTCACGTTCACACATGTTCAACAAAACTACTCCGCTCCTGCTCAGACCGTCTCCTGACGTCTCAGCCAGCTCCCCTAGTGTTGCATTAGCTGTTAGCTTGTTTGCTAATCACGTACTGCCTGTAATCTGTCTGTATAGCTGTCTCTCTGCTCTTTGCACCGCTGTGCTCGTGTGTCCCTGTCTGCACATCCACCGCTGAAGATAACAGCTTGTTCTCATTCTTCTATTTTCCTAACTGCAGTGGATTTGGGGAAACTATGGGACGTGGCTGAGTTGAGCTGCGGCCGAGTGGCTAAAGCAGTTTCCCCCAGGACCGCTTCACTAACTTTCCTCAGGACCGGTTCACTAACTTTCCCCAGGACTGGTTCACTAACTTTCCCCAGGACCGGTCCACTAATTTTCCCCAGGACCGGTTCACTATCTTTCCCCAGGACCAGTTCACTAACTTTCCCCAGGACCAGTTCACTAACTTTCTTCAGGACCGGTTCACTAACTTTCCCCAGGACCGCTTCACTAACTTTCCTCAGGACCGGTTCACTAACTTTCCCCAGGACAGGTCCACTAACTTTCCTCAGGACCGGTTCACTAACTTTCCCCAGGACTGGTTCACTAACATTCCTCAGGACTGGTTCACTAACTTTCCTCAGGACCGGTTCACCAACTTTCCCCAGGACCGGTTCACTAACTTTCACCAGGACAGGTTCACTTACTTTCCCCAGGACTGGTTCACTAACTTTCCTCTGGACCGGTTCATTAACTTTCACCAGGACCGGTTCACTAACTTTCCCCAGGACTGGTTCACTAACTTTCCCCAGGACAGGTTCACTAACTTTCCCCAGGACAGGTTCACTAACTTTCCCCAGGACAGGTTCACTAACTTTCACCAGGACAGGTTCACTAACATTCCCCAGGACTGGTTCACTAACTTTCACCAGGACCGGTTCACTAACTTTCCCCAAACAGCTCCGTCTGACACCCGGAGCCGAGCTCCTCTGCGCGCACATACTACACTTCAGCCTCCTCTGCTCCGGGCGTCCCATGGTCCTGTTGCCCCGGAGACTACGGAGTGATAAGACTAATAAATGATATAAGTCCTGATTCTGAAGTATTTTGTGACTCAGCACTCAGAGACCATTTGAAATTAATCATTTTCAGATTCTGGAGTTTTGATGTCTTTAGAGCCAGAGCCTTTAAAGAAAGGGTGTTTTCGTGAAGTAAGTTATTTATGATGCACTTTCAAAACACGTGGCTAAAAAGTACAAAGAAGTAAAAACAAATAAAAGATCACAACCTCAATAAAGCATTAGAAGAAAAAGAAAACAAACAGGAAATAGAGGTGAGAGCGGCTGAGAGACGGATGGAAATAGAGAAAGTGAGGACATTTTTAGCAGCCCTCACTTCTTGGAAGCACCGTGTAGGAGTGAAGACAATAGGTTGAAGGTTGAGGACTGCGTTACGTCACTGAGGGTCCTTACAAATATAGAAAGACAACTATGTGTGTGCATTGATAGAGGTTGTAAACCGGATGGGGGGGAGTCGCAGAGGAATGGCGACTGGGCGCCAGCTTTAGCTCCGTGACACCGGGACACCAGAGTGGTCATTTACCGTTTGGCACAGCACTCAGCTATGAATGACGGCAGGAGAGAGAGAGTGTGTGTGTGTGTGTGTGTGTGTAGGTGTGTGTGAGTGTCGAGATACTGGTGGCAGGCAGTGATGAAATTAGTGGGTGATGAGTGACATTTATTCTCTTGCTTTTTCCTTTCCTTCATATCTCTCTCACTCCTTTTCTCACCTCCCTCACCCCTGATTATTTACTCTCTCACTCTCTCTCTCTCTCTCTCTCTCTCTCTCTCTCTCTCTCTCTCTCTCTCTCTCTCTCTCTCTCTCTCTCTCTCTCTCTCTCCAGACAGCAGAGAGGAAGCAGTCCTAGGCAGTATCCCTCTGCCGAGCTATGTCATTTCACCTGTGGGACCTGAGGACCACATCGGCCGCAAGTATGCCTTTAAGGTATGCCTCTCTTTGTTTTACCTCTCTGCTGATGATGCACATCTCTCAGTTACGTTCTCTGATGTCATGTTTTTCTTTATGTTTTGTTTTGGTTGGAGTGTGTTCGGCCACCTTATGTTATTTATTGCTTTTGGATTACAAAATACTCAAAATAATTCATGTAAAAATGAAGGTAGTGATGGAAACACTGCTCATTAGTTCGCTGTTTTAAGACTAACTATTATTTCATAAGGTCACGGACGATTGTCAGACCAAACACAGCAACCTTAAGACAAGATGGAAGTGAGAAAAGAAACACAAATATCCAAATTTGAAATGTTATTTCATTTCTGTAATTTACGTTCTTGTTTTTAACTTTTCCTTTAAAGCTAATATGACAAAAAACATTAGTGCAAAGATTTAAATTAGCCTGATCTGAGGTTTATTTTATGCTGTTGACGAGGGCTGTCATGATATCAGATTTTCACTTCAGGATTATCGCTGTCAAATAAATGAATGATAACTTTGTTATTGCAATATTTGTGGAAAACTTAGAAATCAGTCAAATTAAGGAAAGGCAAGACAAGTAAACACAACTTACCTACTTAAATTCCATCTTTAAGTGTCTTTAGATAACATTTGTTATGAATCGGGGCAAAACAAAAATGTTAATTCATTCATTCATTCAAGTTTTAGACATTTCTTATTAAACAAAAAAAACTCACCGCCTTCTTCTGAGTGAAATTCACATCGTCCAAAAAACACCTTCTCTTCTCTTTGAAACCCAAAATACTCCCAAACTAGCGAGGAAGCTTTTTTAGATGCTGGTGGAGAATCCTGCTTTCTAGCTAGCTAGCTTGTTGCTGAGTCTTCTTCTGTTGCTTCTTCTTCTTCTTCTTCTTCTTCTTCTTCTTCTTCTTCTTCTTCTTCTTCTTCTTCTTCTTCTTCTTCTTCTTCTTCTTCTTCTTCTTCTTCTTCTTCTTCTTCTTCTTCTTCTTCTTCTTCTTCTTCTTCTTCTTCTTCTTCTTCTTCCCTCCGTTTTATGGTGTGTGGCAACCAGTGTTAAGAACCACTACCGCCGCCTATTATGAACCATAATAGTGTTTTGAATTCTTCACGTTCAAGACATTCATATTGAGAGACTTTTATTTTGAAATTTTATTTGGAGGTGCGTGTTGTTTCCACTTCCTCTTTACAGCTCATTCACTGCCTAGACGGTATAAATATAAGACGTGGTATCTGTGAAGTCACCCATCTGTTTCTGAAGCCCTGTTTTGAAGCCAATCGACGGCGGCAGCCATATTGGCAATGCCTCTCATAATGGAAAACTCGTAATTTTAATATCTTTGAAATTGCTGCGTTATGAAAAAAATGACCCCCCGTACAGTGTGTGCCGATCAAGAAATGAGCTTGGCTGTAAACATGTTTATTTCTGCTGTAAAGATCGTCTTCTTTGAATAGGTGTGTATGTGGTTTCTGGTACTTCCGGAGCCAGCCTCTAGTGGACACTCAATGAACTGCAGTTTTTAGCACTTCAGCATTGGACTCATATTTTTAGACCACAGGTTGCCGCTTGGTAGTATGTAGCAGGCCGTTTCGAAAACACCCAGTGATCATGCTGTAAAGAGGAAGTGGAAAAAACACGCACTTCCAAATACAATTTCAAAATAAAAGTCTCCGAATATGAATGTCTTTGAACATGAGGAATTCACACAAGTTGGCTACACAATATATTTAACACAACATCCTTATTACATTTTATTTTTTAAATAGTTTATTTTCAGTTTTTTGTTGTATAACAAGACAAGAAAACAGACAGGCATACCATAATAAAAAGGAAGGAAAGAAATAGGCACGCACATCATTGGAATGGAAAAGCTATCAAAAGACAAAACAAAGAAAATATACATACATACATGTCCACACTGCCATTTATCAGTAAGGTGAGATATTAAATCAGTGTCTGACCAAAATGAAGAAAGTAAATAATGGATGACATTCAACAGTCTAAAAGTCCAAGGGTAAATTAAAGATCCAGGTGCAGGGTCCATATGTTCAGTCTAAGGTGTAACAACCCACCATCAGTGCAGTCCAAACAATGCATCAATATTACATTTTAAATAAAAATGTATCATCAATACCCGTCTATCATGACAGCCTGACTGACGTCAATCAATAACTTACTGTCATGATCTTAGCCTCCAGTATGTGTCATATAGTTCCATCTAAAGTAGACCTTTGAAGGTTTGAACGCTAATCTTTACAACCTCTCAAGACACTTGTGCTAAAAATGCATGTCTGCCCCTTCTCCACTGAGCAGCTTCATTTGTTAATGACACACAGGGTTAAAATAAGACGTAACACACTATATAACTGGCCGTCTCCCTGTGAAAGAATGCAGCTGTAACACCTGTTGTGTGTCGTCCAGCGCTTCTGAAGGCATCCAGCCCAAATCCCTCTGATCCACATTGTCAAGCTTTATTTATGAGGTTTAAAACTTAACGCCACAAATTCATCTCAGTTCATTGTGAGGGGCTCAACCTCACCACAGGCTTCTACAACATGATGGGCTGGTTCTTTAATGTCGTCTCATTCAAAATAACAACATGCCATTAAGTTGTAATAATTGAGTCGTCAGACGTTTTTTTAAATAAAGATAAAAAAACAATCGCTACTTCTTACAATCTCCCCTCCCTCCTCGCCTGCAGAGCCGCCGTTCACTCAGCAGCTGTTGTAACGACGTCTATTACGGCTGAATGTCTGTCAGTGTGTTTATTGAGACAGACCAGCTCCTCTAGGAGGAATGAAGCTCCTCTGTTCCCTGAGGCAGGAGATTCTGTAGAGGAGAGTCCGGCACGTTTGAGGTTAAGAGGCAGACGAACTGAGTGATTACACTTGGTTCAATAACCCAGCGTTATCGCCGTAAATGCTTTAGTCATGAGGATTCAATTTTGTTTTGTGTTTTTAAAGAAGAAGCTAAAAGTTGTAGATTTAAAGGTGCAGTTGTTTATTGCCTCTGCATCCAAAGTGCACTCAGTTAAAAATAGCTTAAGTTTTGAACATCACGGCACCCGTCAATGTCACTTTTCCATCATTGACCAATCAGAATTAAGAAGGGGCGGGACTTCTGATGTCAACATTGTCAACAACACTGCCGTAGGTCCATTCAGAGAAGGAACTAACCACACTCGAGCACTTTTTCTAGGTGTAGAGCTGCTGCTAATGCTACAACATGGTTTTTATCAACTGTTTTGATAGCTTCAAATAGAAGTAAACATGAAGCAGACAAAGCAATAAGGGACTAAGGGAAGCAGAGTTGCAGATGAGAAGTGGTTTGAAGTTGAAGTTGTGGGCGCTGCCAGTGCAAAACAAGTTTGTAGTGGAAACAGGCCCTAACTTATTTCTACCTACGCCTTAAGCCTTTCATTCTACAATCACAGCCAAAGTTATGATGAACAATTTCACACTGGACAAATTCCACCAGATCTGTGTCCAGTCCGTCTCCGATCCGTCACAGCACCTGACCTGATAGGTTTCTATTCTAGTCAATGTGTTAACTTCCACTGGATCCACTCCGTTGCGTTCCGACTGCGTCTCTGATCCGGCAGGTTGGAGTCCCTCCGGATCAGATACACAAGACTTCTATTTTTGCCGGATGCCGGAGCACGACGCATCAATCTCAACAGAACAGATGGAGCGGGACAGGAAGTCAGGTTTCAACAAAACAAAATGAAAACATCTGGTTAATTTTCAGAATAAAACACTCTGTGTTATCACCAGATCGTATTTCACTTAACTACAACAACAAGCCAAAGTCATGATGAGCGGAGCCAGGCCTGGAGTCAACAGGTCAGAGGTTTTCAGAGGACCAGAAAGACAACATGGATGAGGAGAGGAGGAGGAAGAGAATCCTTCATTCAGTGATTACAGAGGGAAAACCTCGGTCACATGACTCCAGCTGTCCGGCTGTCCCGCTGAGTTCTGAAAACATAATCGCTGGGTGCTGACAGACGAGAGCAAGGACCGGACATGAATCTGGTGACTTCTTCTGCCCAATAAAGAAACTCTCTTCTCTGAATCAGCAGTTTTTATCCTCCAGCTCTGCAGCATTAAATCAGACTTTTAAATTAATCAATTAGAATAAGAAGAATCTGCAGCCCGAACTGCCTCTTAGGGTTTCTAACTTTACTTCCAAGTTATCTTTAAGTGACATAATATGGAAGCAGATGTTTGTTAGTACCTCTAGTGAGGTTAAAGACTGGTTTCTGCAGTTAATGAGGCACTTCATGCAAAAACATCTCTGTCTGATGACCTCTGACCTCACAACAAAATATTTCCACCAACATGGATGAGGAGAGGAGGAGGAGAATCCTTGATTCAGTGATTACAGAGGGAAAACCTGGGTCACATGACTCCAGCTGTCTGGCGGTCCTGCTACTTGCTGGTGGGTGTTGATGGACAAGAGAGACACGGGTCTGGTGGAAGTCCAATGTTTAGCAAACTTTGACTTCATAGAAAAGCAGAACATTAGCTTCGGACCTCCTCTGGTTTGACTTCCTTTCTTTCTGCAGTGCTGTGAAAGAACTTTAAGGTGTTAAGCAGACTTGCAACTTTCATCCTGAGAGGAAAAAGAATCACAAACTTCCAGCCTGTCTCCTGTTTGGGCTGATTAAAAACTCAGCGTGTCTTTAATCTGAACCAGCAGGACGAATCCACCACCCGGGGGGGGAGCCTGTTTGATTGGGTACAAACGGGTGACGTTTGATTGTATGAACGCCTCACTTCCAAATTGACCTTAACACACCACGACCCCACAAACCTACAGGCTCTGACAACCTCCCCACAACCCCAACTCCCCTTCTCCATCATTCACCAAATCCTCTTCCCCTCTCTTGTTCCGATTGGTTGGCTGCCCGACCGGGACTTCCTCCCCTCCCTGTGAGTGTGTCGCGTCGTCCAGTGACAGTCCTCCCATAAAATAGGTACTCTACCCTTTCATGTGCTCTCACTCTGCCACATGTGAACGTTTTTTTGATCCTTGTTGTCGGTGTGGCTTTCATTGGGTCTGAACGTGACAGAATATACAGCAGCAGTCGTGTATATTCCTGTGTTGGTTTTTTGATGCATGCGTTTGGAGAATAACCCGTCTTTGTGGCTGATGTTGTTGTTGTTGTGTTGTTTTGTTACTTTGAGTTTCATATTTAATTCTCCCTCTTGTCTTTCCCTCTCTCTCTCTCTCTTTCTGTCTCCCCATCCTCGTTATCGCAGTATGAATCTTTCTACTTTGCTTATCTGGTGTGGGGCTTATCGTTCATCTTCGTGCCGTCTCCTCCATCTGTCACATCTACTGTACCAGCATGCAGTGTTCTGATGGCGTGGAGACAATTTGTCATTTAGCGCTACCTCACATTACTTTTTACAGAAATGAAGAGTGATGTCCAAAAGGGAGCTGCAGGAGATGTTTGCCTGCAGCCGCACGGACACATAGATGTTGATTTCATTCCAACCTAACAGGATTTTCCAACTCTGAATATCTCTCATGTTTTAAACTCCAGCATCTGCAATCTATTGTTGATATTTTTTTTGCATGATTTTCAGTGTAAATTCGATTTCTACAGCCGCAAATTTAGGCGAGTATTACCTTATCAGGAGCTCCGTGGTGCCCTGGCGGCTGAGGCTTATCTTTATGAGCACAATGATTCTTTAAATAGAGCCTGGACAAAGAGTGTGTGTGCATGTGTGTGTGTGTGTGTGTGTGAGAGAGAGTGAGAGATATTTTTCAGTTTCAGGAGCGAGAGCACAGAGAGGGAAGGAAGTGATTAGGGCCCAGAAGAGAAGAAAGGCGAATAAAGACAGGAAGGGAAAAGGTGGAGAGGAGGGAGTCATGAGGTTCTTGAAGCGGTGAAGTAGAGGACAAACAGAAACACACAGAGAGAGAGAGAGAGAGGGATCTGTTTTGTGTTTTTCTAACGGAGGAAACAAATAAACAGAAACACCTTTAAGACTGACACCAGCTCTCACACGGACGCAGAGAGAAACACAAACAGAGGCCTGCTCGCGTGTGTGTGAAATCAGCGTAGGTGTGTCGGTCACGCACTCCCAGCTAAATGAGCCACTCAGCATTCCTGGGAAGAGAGACATTGTTATTTTAGGACTGTGTGTGTGTGTGTGTGTATGTGTTTGTTTGTTTGTGTGTGTGTGTGTGTGTGTGTTTTGATGTAACTTGAATAGGTGAAAATGTGTCTAGTGGAGGTCACTTGGGTGTGTACTTGTGTGACATTTTCTGCAGAATGAAGCTATTTATATCCGGTTGTTATGCCACGTCGGGGTTTTGTCTCACCCTGTCAGGATTCTATTTCCCATAACTACCTGCTCACTGTACATTATGCTGCTTACTACCTGGATTCAAACTTAAGATACAAACATGTTGTCAGAAAACATTGATTAAAGATTATTTTATTGATCCAAAAAAGGGATGTCAACAATTATTCAAGCATGGATTAATTTATTTTGAAGAACTTGAACACATTTTTTGTTTTGATTTTCTATCACGTGGAACAAACATCATGTGGTCTCATATTTGGTTCAGCTATCAGGGAGGTGATTTAAGTTTAAAGCATGTTACGATGTGAATCAGCTGACTGAAGGTGTTGTGCACAGCGGAGATGCTCAGCTGGGGGCTGCAGCTGAGTGACAGGTCTCCACGAGCGCTTTTTTTCACCACCGCCTGACTGATTATGACCCGGTTGCGCTCCCAGCTGACACCTGACCACGTTCACACACTTGTTTTTCTCACTAAGAACGAGTAGACAGAAAACTGGACACTGTGAGTCTGAAATATGTTTCTGTTCAGTTCCCTTGTTGAAGTCTGAGCCTTCACTTTTATGACTGTATGTCCGCAGAGATTATGAGCCTGCTCCACATGTTGATATTCAGCGTGTTTAACATTTTGAACACCTCAATACGATCTGTAGATATTCAATACTGTCAGTTATATACATTGTGTCATGAAGGAAAATTTGATTCAGGGGGGAAAAAAACGCATTTAGCATTATTTTTGACATGGAAAACGTTTACATTTTATTTAAAGGTGACATATCATGCAAAATCAACTTTTTAATGGTTCTCTACCTGAAATATGTGTCCCTGTCTACAAACCCCCCGAGAATGAAAAAAATCCATTCTGCCCCTGTTCTGATTTCTCCACCTTTCTGTAAATGTGTGTGAAACGAGCCGTTTCAGACTTCAGTGTTTTTCATACGTCACAACGCCATCCAGTCTGTAACAGGAAGTCAGAGCTCGGAGCTTGTTCAGCCCATAGACTGTATAAAATACAACTCAACCCCTCCTCTGTTTTTCATTACCTGCACACATGTGTGCTAACAAGGAGCTTAGGAGGGAGGCATGCTAGTTGTAGGCTGTCTTAATAAACACAAAGGTCGGTTTTACTCCCCACGTCTGCAGATTTGAAGATCTAGTGGATGATTTAAATTTTTCATGGAGAAGTGCTAGCGCAAGTTAGCATAGCCACATAGCTACATGTTTGTAGCTGTAGCTGTGTACCAAGACACACGTCTACATACTGACAAATAAAACAACAAGAAACACTAAATCTGTGACCAATGGTTCAGAAAGGTCCTGCTGCCTTTCTGGCAGAGGTCGGTTTTACTCCCCACGTCTGCAGATTTGAAGATCTAGTGGATGATTTTTATTTATCATGGATAAGTGCTAGCGTTAGTTAGCATAGCCACATAGCTACATGTTCGTAGCTGTGTACCAAGACACACGTCGACATACTGATAAATAAAACAACAAGAAACACTAAATCTGTGACCAATCCTTCAGAAAGGTCCTGCTGCAGGCGCCTCTCCGTCAGGATCTGATTCTGGATCAGATTCAGAGGGTTGAAGTAACGTGATCTCTGAGCAGCCGTGTATATTCAGCCAACATGTAAACATTAGATCAATGTGCTGGAGAGCTGAGGCACATCCACTTCCTGAGGGGGCGTGGTCAGAGGGAAAACAGAGTGTTCTGAGGAGGACTGAAGAAGAGGGTTTTTCAGGCAGTCCAAAATCTGATTTCAAAGTGTTTTTTTGAGCATAAACTTTAAAGACATGTTTTGGGGACCTCTTAGACCAATATATGTTGATGAAAAAAGCGTGGTATGTCACCTTTAAGTTTTATTTCCAGTGTTGACAGGAAGTGCTTTTATTTTGAAGGACAAATGTAACACGTCACTGTTTTGTACAACGGCTAAGTTGATTTTTGATGTTGATGTTTTTAGACATTAGGTGCTGAAGACCGTGATTTATCTTCTTCTTCGCTCTGTAAATAGACAATATGAACAGTAATCGTTCAACCAGAATAACATCTGTTTAACCCATTAAGACCTAAAACGCCTGCTAAAAACACCTTTAAAAACCTAAGCATAAATTGTACACAACCTCTGAAAACCTGAAGATTTTCTGGAAAAAAAAACTGAGTTGTCAAATTTCACTAAAACCTTTATATCTCAGCCTCTGGAGCAGATAGAAACATGAAATGGAAACCATTTAATAGTTTAGAAATTGGAGCATCATTACTTTGCTCATATGTGCATTAAACATTTTCAAAAAATCATCAAACAACAAAAATATTAAAAATATAAATTAAAATGATTACAAAATATTTTTTGCTGCAAGCGCATTTCATTGGTCACATGTCTTCATAAAAAAATTCCCAAAACATGCACGTCATTCCAATCATGGTATTTCAGCGAATCACAGCGCATTTCATTAATCACATCTCTTGAAAATGATGACACCGTCTGAAATGACCTAGACGTTGCATCCGGTCTTAAAGGGATAACCACGTATATGTCGCATCAGGCCTTAAAGGTATATACGTGTATACGTTTCATCCGGTCTAAATGGGTTAAGACTCTCCTGAAGCTTCCACTTCATGACAACTTGTACTCATACTCGTCAAAGTACATCGAATACAACAGCACCAGATACCACTTCATTGGTTTGTCATTGTCATTTGTTGAGCAGACGGGTAGAGTAGGAGGAGCAATGTCTGCAGTTTGAGCAGAAACAAGGATGACAAAAGAAAAGCAAACTGCAAAATATGCACCGCTAAACTGTCTAGCGGGGGGGAGAAAAATAGCTCCTTCACCATGAGCAATTTGATAAATCATTGAGGAGTTTGCTAAAGCTAGCAGCAGGAAACAGCGACAGCAAACTTTGCAGCAAACGCTGGAGAGAAGAGCAAAAATGTCACAACCTGAAGGTCAGTAAGAGAGCCGGGTGATGATCCAAACTACCATGGCAAAAGGATTTGGAATTGGGGGGTAGAATAAGTCTTGTCTTAAAGCAGTTTGTTTGATACACAGTCATGTTGTCATGTTTTTTCATGCACGTGCCTGAACATCTGACGATCCTCAGCCGTCTGTCTCTCATCAGGAAGTTTGTTCTGTCGTAGCTCAGAGAGGCCGCCTGTCAGGCTGCTGATGCTGACTGAGCAGAAGTGTTCTGACAGCTGCTTCCTGAGGACGCTGTCAGTCCTTTCAGCAGGATTTTTTTAGGTTGTTTTCAGTTACATCTAACAGAGAGGTTGTTAATAGTTTCCCTTCCTGTTTCCTGTCATCCTGCACACCTGAACACACCTCAGAGGCTGACACTGACGAGCTGACTGAGCATGCTCCACATCTAGTGTATCAGTTTGATATTTGAACATGCCATGAGGGGTTTGTTTGTTTACATTTTTGATTGTTCAGTTAAAATGAACCATGAGGATAAGTTTCTTGGAGGACACATGAGACACATGCATAGAGATCAGACACTTCATCCACAGGAGGCGCCAAAACTACATGAAAGTGTCCTCCCAGCTGCTTTGACGGCCCGTTGAAAAACATGACTCATCATATCCCCGCTACTGTACATACACATGCTTTTTGTTACTCACACGTCAGGGATTCACTTCCCAACCTGTCATCCGCAGCCCGCCAGACTTCATCACCAGCATCCAATACCCACAAGGCCACTCTCTTTACAGTGGAAAGCCCAGCTGGTGCTTCACAGCCGAGCAGGTGTTCAGGAAACAGACAGAGAGTTCTCTCTCAGAGTGTTTTTCTATGCAGATGATAAAAAAGTTGGATGACAAGGACGGTTCTCGTCAGCTGAAGTTAGTATAGATTAGACACTTGGATTGGATAATGACTTGCATTCATACTTTATTTAAAATATACCTTTAGTCTCTCAAACTCTAAATATGGCATCAAAATATTAATTGATGTAAGATGGATTATTTAGTTTTCAAGTGTACGGTTACCACTGTGCCATGCTAAGAGTTTGCTTCACTGTTCAGTGGTGGGACCAAGCAGCCGCAAGAATTGAAGCCAATGCAGAAGTGGTAAAACCGTAGTTCCTCGAGTGTCCACCAGGGGCTGGCTCCGGAAGTACTGGAAACCACATACACACCCATTCAAAAAGCAGATCTTTACAGCAGAAATTAAAATGTGTACAGCCTGGTACAAAAAACAAGTGTAATCTGGATGGCCTATTCCTCGATCGGCACACACTGTACGGGGGGGTGACATTTTTCATAACACCGCAGTTTAGAAGATATTAATAATAATAATAATAATAATAATAATAATACATTTTATTTAAAGGCGCCTTTCTCGGCACTCAAGGACACCACACAGATAGAAATATATATATACACAAATTCACATTAAAGGAAACAAAATCAGAGTCAGAAATTAAATCAATATAAACTAACAAGGGGTAAGAAAAAAATAGAAACAATAACAAAATGACAGAGCAATTGGAGTCAGACGGAGTAGGCGGTTTGGAACAGATGTGTTTTGAGTTGTGATTTGAAATGGGGGAAAGAATCTGTGTTTCTGAGTTGAGGTGGCAATGAGTTCCAGAGACTGGGAGCAGAGCGGCTGAATGCTCGGCTCCCCATAGTAGTGAGACGGGCGGAGGGGACAGACAGGTGTATGGAGGAAGAGGATCTGAGGGAGCGGGAGGGAGTGGGAACATGGAGGAGGTCGGACAGATATGGGGAGGCGAGGTTGTGGATGGTCTTGAATGTCAACAGAAGGACTTTGAACTGAATGCGGAACTGAACAGGGAGCCAGTGGAGCTGTTGGAGGACAGGAGTGATGTGGTGGATGGAGGGGGTTCGGGCAATGATCCGGGCAGCTGAATTCTGGACCAGTTGGAGTTTAAGGAGGGATTTGTGAGGGAGGCCGAAGAGGAGAGAGTTGCAGTAGTCCAGACGGGAAGTGACGCCAGGTGAGGCTCGGGAAATTAAGATTACAAGTTTTCCACTATAAGAGGCACATCTGATTTGATTGACAGGCGAGCACCCTGTAGCTGTTGGCCAGGAGGATCAAAGCCCGCCTCTCTACCTCACACTATCTCGACAGAAGTTAGGTTGAGTTCAGCATTTCCAATATGGCACCCGCCGACGATTGGCTTCAAAACAGCACTTCAGAAACAGATGGGTGACGTCACGGATACTACCTCCATTTTTTTATACAGTCTATGTTTGGGACAGGAGAAAGAAATAAAGAAAGATGAGAAGGGAGGAACAGGTGAGGTATTATGAGGTAGAAATGGGAGGCTAAAAGTGTAAAACTGTCAAATCATGCCTCCAATTTTGGACTGTTTAGCTAATGTTTGAAACAACAACGTCGAACTTACATTTGCACATTATACTGACGTTCTCCCGTGAAGAGCAAGTTCCAGTTTTTTAGATCTAGCAGGCAGCTCTTTCTTTTGCTGCATGTCCAGTGAAAAGCTCCAGGACTTTAGAATCTTGCATGATGCGATGGTGTTGCATGGGCCGCCGCATGGTGCTGTTTGTGTTTACCTGCAAAGACAGTGAGAATGTGAGATGTCTCACTCCTCAGCAGTTTAACTGTTGGAAACAATTGTATGTCCGTGTTCAGCAAGAAAACACGGATAAAGTAGCTAATTGTCGGCTATTGAATTTGTCATAAACCAAATGTTTCTATTTATCTATTTTTCGTGACCATTTATTAGGGCCCGAGCACCGCTGGTGGCGAAGGCCCTATTGTAACCCTAAGGGTTATTATTATAGGAGATTGCAGTTTTGGACCCCTGAACGTTAATGAAAACGCGGATATTTTTGCACACTCATCGGGCCTGGTGAAAATTGCAAGTTACTATAGGTCTTGCAAAAAAAAATTCTGTAGCGCCCCCTAGAGGTAAAAATAACACCCTACGCATCGAGTTTTTTGAGCTACATGCATGAAAAATCGTACACATATTTATGGCATCAGGATGCACAAAAAAGCCAGTGGCACCCATATTCAAAACTCAACAGGAAGAGAGCCACCTAGCTTTGAACATGAAAAATTGGGCCAAAATGGGTCCGTGCAAGGGTGCATACTTTTGCTAATCTCTCCTAGAGCTTTTCTCCGATTCAGTCCAAACTAGGCACATTCTATAGTAAACCCATTGACGATTAATACAAAGTAAAGGCATTCCGTTCAGACGAAAGATGTGGGCGTGTCAGAGTTTGGGGCGGGGCATCAAAAAAAACTGTTGGAAAATGGATTTTTGTGACTTTGAAATGCACGTAATTTCACCTCATCCAACACATTCATCAGGCCTGGGGAAAATTGTGACATTTTATGGGTTTCGCAAAAAAAGTCGAAAAAATGTGCTCACTAGCGCCCCCTACAGTTTTCAAAAACCCCTCCCTATAGGGGTTATTTTAAGCTACATGCTTGAAAAATTGTACGCATATTCATGGCATCAAGACGCACAAAAAAGCCTCTTGCACCCATATCCCAAACTCAACAGGAAGAGCGCCACCTAGCTTTGAACATGAAAAATGGCGTCAAAATAAGGGTGCATACTAACACTATTAACTTCTAGAGCTTTTCTCCGATTCAGTCCAAACCAAGGGCAACCTATAGTAGACACCTTGATGAGAAAGAATTATCAGAAAAAAATTTGATCAGACAAAAAATGTGGGCGTGGCATGCGTTGAGGCGGGGCATCAAACGCACATACAGCTCTGAATGTGAAGAATGAAGCCCGAATAAGGGTGCATACTTTTGAGAGCTCCTCCTAGAGTTTTTCTCCAATTCAGTCCAAACAAGGCACATTCTATAGCAGACATATTGACAATTGTAAAACCATTTAAGGCATTCTGATCAGACTAAAATTGTGGGCGTGGCAGACTCTGAAGTTTGAGGTTTTCTTGGCAATCTGCCAAAAACTTCGAACATTTGCACCACCTAAGGCAGCATATACTCTCAGATCTTGTTTTCGCATCGTGTGGTGGCAAATATCAGGAGGCGGTTTACATGTGGCGGCGGCTCGCGTAGGCGGCGGTCGCAGGTGTGCGAGGGCCCGTTCATCGCCGCTTGCGGCTTTAATTTTTCTTTCTTTGTTTGCAGCTGCATTTGATTATTTTTAATTTAATCAATTGATTTATTGTTATTTCATTCAAGGTAATTATAGGATTAAGTTTGATGCCATAGGGGTTATTAATATATTTCGTTACTCACCTATATAGGTTGATAGTTTTGCACCGGGTGATGTGTATGTAGATGGGCAGGTAAGATAGGAGGGGCGGACACCTGGGGAGATTAATTGTTTTTTATCAGGAGATTTGAAGACTTAGAGACGTTCCCTTTTGTTTGAGAGAAGCCCTTTTTGTGTTGTTCAATAAACCCCCAAAATACTGAATGCTTGGCTGGACATTGGCAATCTTTGGACACCGTGTACGATCACCTCTTCCCGTGCCCCGTGGTCGTTTTTTTTAATTGAGTTTTGAGTTATGTAAAGTCAAATAGCCAATACAGGCATTTTCGCCTTTAATGGACAGGACAGCTGAAGAGAGACAGGAAATGTGGGGAGTAGAGAGTGGAAAGGGAAAGGACATGCAGTAAATGGTCAAGGCTGGAGTCAAACCTGCGACTTCTGCGACAAGGGCCATAGCCTCTGTATATGGGGCGAGCTTAGACCACTAGGCCAATGGCGCCCCTTTTGGCGACCATTTCAACAAATAGTTGCACCCCTTCTTTTTTATTGATAGGGCAGCTGAAGAGAGACAGGAAATGTAGCGTGTAGAAAGCGGGGGAAGACATGCAGCAACTGGTCGCAGCCGGGACTCAAACCAGCGACCTCTGCGATGAGGACTATAGCCTCTGTACATGGGGCGCACTTAGACTGCTAGGCCACCGGCGCCCCTGATATGATATGTTTAATGACATTTCTGTCACATTAGTTTTTCCCCAGTATTTCCAGTTTGCCAGTCAGCACATTTTTTAGTGTTTGGTTCAGATGAAATATTGGACAACCCTGGATTGGGATGGAAACAATCAAGTTCTTGTGATCCAGGTGACGGCATATCTGATGCAAAGTGAAATTAATTCATCGCCAGAGTGTAACAAAGTAATGTGGACTAGATTTCAGAGAACAAAAGCTGCACCACTGGAGCCAGAACCACAAAGAGAGGAGTCTTTAAAAAGAGCTCAGTGCAACACGCTCACCTTCTCTCACTCCACCAGAATCACATTAAAGAATAAAGTCCATTGCTGCTTACATTGCAACTTTCTGCTCGTGCATACTGCTCCCTTCTTCACATTCACCCGAGCATCACCAGAGAGTTAGTGCACAAGGTTATCTGGAGTTGGAGGGATCCAGTGAGTGGTGCAGTCAACTCCCAGATCTTAAAATATGTACCGAGATCAGGGTCAAGTGCATACTCGAGCATTGTGAGTGAGGAAATTAACTCTGTATTTATTTATAATGGAAGCCAGCAGCAGCAGCAGCAGCAGCAGCAGCAGCCTCTGGAACGAGCCAGACGGTCGTGCGTTCAGAGGGGAGGAGACTTGGCAAGGTGCATGAAAACCTCCAAGGACTGCAGGAGAGGGAGCGTTTATATTTGTTTGTGTACATGTCTGCATCTGTGTGCTTGGGTTTATGCAGAGTTCATACTAACAGGCAGAGAAACAGCAGAAGTGACAGTCTGCGCTGCATTATTCATGAGCTTGTTGAGCGTGGACCACACAAGTTTTCTGTGTGTCATGTTTGCAGACAGGGAGCCAAATTGCTGAGGAATCACACTTGTTTCATCAGCATAAACCAAATAATGATATCACAGCGATACGATCGCGTTGCAGCCACAGTGGATCCCAGCACAACAACAATCCACACGCTCTTATTCTCCTGCATTCATTATTCAGTGAGTAAATTAGGCGAGGGAAGATTTAAGGTTTAATTGGTCTTCATTTGCATGCATCTGTTGTCGAGTGCGTTCTCTCATTTGTCTTCTACCCCGACCACGGAAACACGAAAGGAAGGAAGGAAGGGGGAAAGAAAGGGAAAGTAGGACATTATGGAGCTGTACTCAAAGGAGAGCAACTGTCTGTTAAGGGGCTCTAATAACCCACTTTCACAGCAAGGACACTTCTCATCAAGGATCCAAACACTTAAAGGCTATTAATTAAAAACAGCTGTGAGAGGTGAACTGTTGCGTAAACTTCTGTCAGCTTTCGGTGTTTACATATCCGCTTATGATATTAGTGACATCATGCTGAGATGTTTCCTGCACAGCCAAAACCAAAAGTTCAGAAGCAGGAACATGCATTATGGAGCAGTGGAGATCTCAAGGCTTCTGTCTGGACTTGCACGGTGAAGAGGAGGCAGAGACAGCAGATTCTCCACTGATGGAGTCCCAGTAGATTAAAATGCAGCACAACCAAAACATGATGATAGCTGAGGAAGAAACAGCTCGGATTTTAACTGCTGTTAGAATAACTGCTCCACCAACCGTCTTATAACCCTTTCAAAATAAATGCTGTTACTTTAACCGAACAACAGATTTAACACTTCACTAAAAGAAGTGGATGTAGCCTTGGATTTGAAAGGAAAAGTCTATATTGAATAAATGGACATAGTATCCGTGACGTCACCCATCTGTTTCTGAAGCGCTGTTTTGAACCCAATCGTCTCCAGCCAGTTGTGTTGTTCAGAGGTAGGGTTAGTACACAATGGATAGCCCTATTTGACTACTGTTGTAATCCAGATTATGGCAAAACCAGATTATTTTATAGTTTTGATGTCTTCAGTATTAATCTACAATGTTGAAAATAAGTAAAATAAATAAAAACCATTGAATGAGAAGGTGTGTCCAAACTTTTGAATGATAGTGTACATTAACAGAATGCTTAACGTTGATAAATCAAGTGAAAAGACGGACTTCTAAACAATCACACATCTTTTTGCAACCAGTGAAGTCTCATAAAAATATGAAGCCCATGTAGAAGTGCTAAAAACTGCAGTTCTTCAACTGTCCACTTGAGGCTGGCTGCAGAAATATCGGAAACCACATTCACACCCATTCAAAGAAGACGATCTCTACAGCAGAAATAAACATGTTTACAGCCTGGTTCAAAAAACTGTTTAGGTCTGAATAGCTCTATCGGCACACACTGGAAGGGGGGAATTTTTTTATGACTACTTATTTTTGAAAATATTAAACTTCCAAATTTTCCAATATACAGTATAATTAATGGACGTAGTGTCCGTGACGTCACCCATATGTTTTGAAGCCGATCTTTAGCGGTAGCCATATTGGAAATGCTGAACCCGACCTAACTTCTGTCGAGTTAGTGTGAAGTAAAGAGGCGGGCTTTGAGCCTCCTTGCCAACAGCTACAGTGTTCCCGCCTGTCAATCAAGTCAGCTGTGCCTCTCATGATGGAAAACTCGTAATCTTAATATCTCCTAAACTGACGCGTTCTAAAACAATTCACCCCTCATACAGTGTGTGCTGATAGAGAAGTGAGCTATCCAGACTACCCAGTCTGTAAACATGTTTATTTCTGCTGTAAAGATCGACTTCTTTGAATTGTTGTGTATGTGGTTTCCTGTACTTCTAGAGCCAGCCTCAAGTGGACACTTAAGGAAACTGCAGTTTTTAACACTTCCGCATTGGCTTCAATTCTCACAGCCAGAGGTTGCCGTTTGATTTTGCCCAAATAAGGGCATGGCTGACTTGACTGACAGGCGGGCACCCTGTAGCTGTTAGCGGAAAGACTAAAGGCCAGCCTCTTTACCTCACACTAGCTTGGATGAAGTTATGTTGAGTTCTGCATTTCCAATATGGCACCCGCGGATTAAACAGATGGGTGACGTCACGGATACTACGTCCATTTAATATACAGTCTGTGACAGAAGTACAAGCCACTGCAATTTAGACTTTTTCTTTCAAATCCAACACTTCATCCACTGCTTTTAGTGCTTTTAGTGGAGTCTGGCACGTCCACAGCAGCAGGTCAGAGCAAACCTACGGGACAAGGGAGCTCAGGGACTCCAGAAAGGTCTATAGTTAGTAACTTTAATGGGACAGGAAGAGTTAGAGTAAGAGACAGGCAAGGAGATGAGAGAGATAGGATCCCAGTGTGTCAGCTCCCCCGGCAGTCTAAGCCTTTTAACAGTATAACTAAGAGCTGGTCCAAGCCTGTTCCAGCTCTAACTATAAGCTTTATCAAAAAGGAAAGTTTGAAGCCTACTCTTAAAAGTAGAGAGGGTGTCTGCCTCCTGGTCCCTGACTGGTAGATGATACCAAAGGAGAGGTGCCTGATAACTGAATGCTCTACCTCCCATAGCAAGTTACAGTGGCCTACTTACTTTAACAGGCAGAAACCTCCAGCTGGACCAGACTCATGTTAGACACACATCTGCTGAGACCATGTTGGGGTTGGAAAGAGTTTATGACAGAGACCCAGAGAGACCTACGAGACTAGGGAGCTCAGGGACTCCAGAAAGGTCTATGGTTAGTAACTTTAATGGGACAGGAAGAGTTAAAGGCGGGCACCCTGTAGCAGTTAGGGAAAAGACTAAAGCCCGCCTCTTTACCTCACACTAGCTTGGATGAAGTTACGTTGAGTTCTGCATTTCCAATATGGCACCCACGGATTAAACAGATGGGTGACATCACGGATACTACATCCATTTATTATACAGTCTATGATAGAAGTACAAGACACTGCAATATATCCTTTTTCTTTCAAATCCAAGTCTTCATCCACTTCTTTTAGTGGATGGTTAAATCTGTTGATTTCTAAAAGTAGCTTCTGACTGCAGCTGAAAAATATGGTGATGACTGTTTTGGACTTTAAAGGCAAAATAACAGACTGAGACTCCAAAACAGTCTTTACCTCAAAGTTGCAGTCAGGTGATGATAGTCTTTGAGCCTGTCCCCAATGAGGACCTCATACACCTTAATTCTAGTCTGCTCACCTTTGTTCAGTGTTTGAGTACAAACTTTTGGTAAAATTACAATAAGTGTTGTTGTGTATGGAACACATCAAGAGTGATTCATGAGTTTTAGTAAAATATAGTTTCATCTTTCTGTCTCTGCACGCTGTAAAAAGTGTTGATGTATTCTTTCTTGTCACACAGCAGCAGCAGTGGATGAGATCACCTGACTAATTGCCTTTTTGAGTCTGCATACAAAGAAATATCCGTCTTAAATTTGAGCACGCCTGTCATGAGCTCGGCACTTAAATCAACCAGGACAATTACGTTGTCACTGAGTGGAAGGTAATCAGGCGTGTACATTTCACACTGCCTCTGCAGAGCTGCTGCGCTGGGACACTTTGTGATCCTTCTTTTGGGAGATACACTCACGGAAAAGGCAGAAATGAATGTGTTTCCAATGTGTTGTGTGTAATTTGTGATGTCGTCAGTAGGTTTCAGAAGCTGTAATTGTAGGAACCAAACAGGTTTGTGGAGAGAGAGAGTTTGTGGTTCTTTTTTCTGACACTCATTTTCTCCATGTACCAAAAGTATCTCTCCTCTCATTGGTCCAAAGTCGTGGCTTTGTTGGTCGTACCTGGCTGGCATTTGTCTGTTTTTCTCTCGTGTGGTTTCCTTCGTTGGCTCTCTCTGTATCGGTCGATGCTTGTGTGCGCCTTGATGTTGTTTTTCCCTGTCGGACTGCATGATATCTCCCCGTCTCTCTGACCTGAAGCGCCGTCTTTCCAATTCTTACCCGGTCTCCTCTTCTCTCTCTCCCCGTAGGCTAGCCACACCGGTATGCGCTCGTACATTTACAAGCAGAGCTCTGTGATTGGCTCGCAGGCGGAGCACACTGGAATGCGAACGTATTACTTCAGCGCTGACACCCTGGAGGACATGAACACATGGCTGAGGGCGATGAACCAGGCCACGCTAATGCAGAACAACGCGGATACACTCATCAGGTATGCCTACACACACACACAGACGCACACACACACATACACTCACACACATACATTGATGCAGAGTTTAGGAATGAACTCACCATTTACAAGCATCTAAATCTGGCTGTTGTCGGTCACTTTGCAGCTATTATCACACCTCCTTTAAAAATCTGACAGAATTACTCTAGGTAGACGATCATTACTTTTTTTTCTTACCTCTGACTTAAAATAAATGTGTCCGTCTTACCTCTTAAGCTCCGCCCCCTGTTTTTCAAGTAATTTGGTCCCTGTGTTTGATTAAACATGACACTTTGGGACATTATTTTGTCAGAGATGGTTTTTGGGTCCAGTAGCTTCTCAGGCTGCTCTCATAATCTGTGCCTGTTAAATGTCATTATTTCCCCACTCTCAAGACCAGCCTGAGACGAGACTAAGGTTTTTACCACAGTGTCAACATGCAGAGGGGGGAATGTGATGGACTACTTTCTGTGGATTGATTTGATATGACGTGTCTGATCAGGTTGTCCCTGGTGTCGCCTTCGCATTCTAGAATGACTCACAGCTGTTATTTGCCTTTGATCAGCCGGAACATTCTATTCGTTTACATTCCATTCTATTCTTCTTTGATGTGTTTTGTTGTGTTCCATTTTGTTGTGTTCCGTTTTGTTGTGTTCCGTTTTGTTGTGTTCTGTTCCATTCTGTTCTGTTCCGTTCTGTTCTGTTTCGTTCTGTTCCATTCTGTTCCGTTTTGTTCCGTTCTGTTCCATTCTGTTCTGTTCCGTTCTGTTCTGTTTCGTTCTGTTCCATTCTGTTCCGTTTTGTTCCGTTCTGTTCTGTTCTGTTCTCTTCTGTTCTATTCTGTTCTGTTCCACTCCATTCCATTCTGTTTCGTTCTGTTCTGTTCTGTTCCGTTTTGTTCCGTTCTGTTCTGTTCCACTCCATTCCGTTCTGTTTCGTTTTGTTCTGTTCTGTTTTGTTCTGTTCCACTCCATTCCGTTCTGTTTTGTTCCATTTTGTTCCGTTCTGTTCTGTTCCGTTCCGTTCTGTTTCGTTCTGTTCCATTCCGTTCTGTTCTGTTCTGTTCTGTTCCACTCCATTCCATTCTGTTTCGGTTTGTTCTGTTCTGTTCTGTTTTGTTCTGTTCCACTCCATTCCGTTCTGTTTTATTCCGTTTTGTTCCGTTCTGTTCTGTTCCGTTGCGTTCTGTTTCATTCTGTTCCACTCCATTCCGTTCCGTTTTGTTCTGTTCCGTTCTGTTATGTTCCGTTCTGTTTCGTTCTGTTCCGTTTTGTTCTGTTCTGTTCTGTTCTGTTCCACTCCATTTCATTCTGTTTCGGTTTGTTCTGTTTTGTTCCGTTCTGTTTTGTTCTGTTCCACTCCATTCCGTTCTGTTTCATTCCGTTTTGTTCCGTTCTGTTCTGTTCTGTTCCGTTCTGTTTCGTTCTGTTCCATTCCATTCCGTTCCGTTTTGTTCTGTTCCACTCCATTCCGTTCTGTTTCGTTCTGTTCTGTTCTGTTCCATTTTGTTCCGTTCTGTTCTGTTTCGTTTTGTTCGGTTCCGTTTTGTTCCATTCTGTTCCGTTCTGTTCCGTTCCGTTTTGTTCTGTTCTGTTTCGTTTGGTCCATTCCGTTCCGTTCCGTTCCGTTTTGTTCATCGTTCTGTTCTCCTTTCTGCAGACTGATTTGTTATGATGCGTTTGATCAGGCTGTCCCTGGTGTAGTTTTGCTGTTATGTGGTCTTGGCCAATCAGAATCAAGTATTTAACACAGGGTTTTATATATATATATGAACTGTTTTGAATCCTATATACACAAACTACTACCTAGAAGTTGTTGTCATTCATGTTTTTTGTCACTATAGATGACACTGACTCCTAGAAAAACATCTCCCTGTGCGTCTTACAGCTCTAACAGATCTGTCTCCATCCTGAAGCTGCAGCATACGAGAGCAGCCTTTTTTTAACGCGTTCGTTTGCTTTCAGAGAGCTCGCTCTGATGTCGAGAAATGCTGTTTTTGAACAGGCAGCCACTCTCTTTATTTATTATTCATGTGATAACGGCGGGAGGTGGCACAGATCAAATACGTCCCATCATTCACTGGCAGCCTCAGACACCCGAAGCTTGCTCTCTGTCGCTTTCATTTTTTTTGTTTTTGGAAGGGGAACTCCCAAAAGACTGCTCTAGTTGTTCATGAATGAAAGAAAGGGAACCCAGACTAATGCAGCCTCAATTTGGAATTATTTCAACTAGTTTTGAACCTCCATCGTAGTTTCAGGATAAGGACCCGTCTTACAGACAGGACTCAGTCTGATCTCATCTAATCCACCATGAGCAGAGCACTTTGCAGCATTTAGCAAGTTACAGTGGCAAGGACAAACTACCTTTAACAGGCAGAAACCTCCAGCAGGACCAGACTCATGTTAGACACACATATGCTAAGACCGTGTTGGGGTTGGAAAGAGGGAGATGAATAGAGAGAGTGAGAAGGATAGTAGTAGTTGTAGCAGCTGGAGTCTGGCACGTCCACAGCAGCAGGTCAGAGCAAACCTACGGGACAAGGGAGCTCAGGGACTCCAGAAAGGTCTATGGTTAGTAACTTTGATGGGACAGGAAGAGTTAAAGTAAGAGACAGGCAAAGAGATGAGAGAGATAGGATCCCAGTTTGTCAGTTCCCCCAGCAATCTAAGCCTATAACAGCATAACTAAGAGCTGGTCCAAGCCTAATCCAGCTCTAACTATAAGCTTTATCAAAAAGGAAAGTTTGAAGCCTACTCTTAAAAGTAGAGAGGGTGTCTGCCTCTAGGACCCTGACTGGTAGATGATACCAAAGGAGAGGTGCCTGATAATTGAAGGCTCTACCTCCCATAGCAAGGTACAGTGGCAAACTTCCTTTAATAGGCAGAGACCTCCAACTAGACAAGACTCATGTTAGACACACATCTGCTGAGAGCATGTTGGGGTTGGAAAGAGGGAGATGACAGAGACCCAGAGAGACCTACAAGACAAGGGAGCTCAGGGACTCCATAAAGGTCTATGGTTAGTAACTTTAATGGGACAGGAGGAGTTAAAGTGAGAGATAGGATCCCAGTGTGTCAGTTCCCCTAGCAGTCTAAGCTTATAGCAGCATAACTAAGAGCTTGTCCAAGCCTGAGTCAGCACTGACTATAAGCTTTATCAAAAAGTAAAGTTTTAAAATTCATCATTTCATCTCCGTTCTCCACAGACCATCTGAGAATTTCGACAAGTTCCACATGTTGCAGCAGCACGCAGTCCCACAGACGAACCACGTAAACCACCACAAGACCAAAACCTCAGACTTTGACAGCCTCAGACCCATCGTCCACGAGGTCCTGCTGGAGCCCATCCAGCGCGACGCGGACGACCGCTGCAGCTTCCACAAAGACTCGCCTGCCACCATCATGTTGGGAAGCACAGCCCTAGAAATGGACACGCACACCTCCCTCCCCTCTAACCCCGCCTCCTCCACCCTCCCGCCGTCAGACCAAGTGTCCGCCTCGGCGCCCGTGTCCAGGGTTCCATCCAGGGCGCCGTCGAGAGCAGCCTCCACGCTGCCCTCCAGCGTCTGCACGAGGAACGGCCTCGTGTCCACGCCCAGCCCCATCCTGGAGCCCAATGGGATCGCAGCGGGGACGTACCAGAGGGCTCCAGCAGCGCCCCCTGCTGACACACATAAGCAGGTGCACAGGAGGAGCACTCTGGAGCAGGTGGAGCAGTGGGTCCAGGTCCAGAAGGCTGAGCACAAGGGGTAAGTCACTGTCATAGGTTGTTTATTGTCAAAATACAAATGATGACAAATTAAAAGTGTCGTATTTGAACTGTTTTCAGAGATTCACATTTAAAGTTTGATTATTTTGAATCCGATTTCAAGCTAGCTGTGCAGAATGGATAGGTTTTAAAGGTGACATATCATGCAAAATCGACTTTTTAATGGTTCTATACCTGAAATATGTGTCCCTGTCTACAAACCCCCCAAAAATGAAAAGAATCCATTCTGCCCCTGTTCTGATTTCTCGACCTTTCTGTAAATGTGTGTGAAACGAGCCGTTTCAGTTTTCAGTGTTTTTCATACGTCACAACGCCATCCGGTCTGTAACAGGAAGTCAGAGCTCGGAGCTTGTTCAGCCCACAGACTGTATAAAATACAACTCAACCCCTCCTCCGTTTTTCATTCCCTGCACACATGTGTGCTAACAAGGAGCTTAGGAGGGAGGCATGCTAGTTGTAGGCTATCTTAATAAACACAAAGGTCGTTTTTACTCCCCACGTCTGCAGATTTGAAGATCTAGTGGATGATTTTTATTTATCATGGATAAGTGCTAGCGCTAGTTAGCATAGCCACATAGCTACATGTTGGTAGCTGTGTACCAAGACACACATCGACATACTGATAAATAAAACAACAAGAAACACTAAATCTGTGACCAATCCTTCAGAAAGGTCCTGCTGCAGGCGGCTCTCCGTCAGGATCAGATTCTGGATCAGATTCAGAGGGTTGAAGTAACGCGGGTCTGTGAGCAGCCGTGTATATTCAGCCAACATGTAAACATTAGATCAACGTGCTGGACAGCCGAGGCACATCCACTTCCTGAGGGGGCGTGGTCAGAGAGCTCATTCTCATTTAAAGGCACAGACACAGAAAACAGCCTGTTCTGAGCAGGGCTGAAAAAGAGGGGTTTACAGGCAGACCAAAATCTGATTTCAAAGTGTTTTTTTGAGCAATAAACTTTAAAGACATGTTTTGGGGACCTTATAGACCAATATATGTTGATGGAAAAGAGCGTAATATGTCACCTTTAAGTGTTGGAAATTAAAGCAGTTGTACAAAAATCGGAGTTTCTGGTGTCCTGATCTAATAACTGCAAAAAGTTGTGTAAAAAATTTGCTCAAAAATCAAATCCAAAGCATGCTCTTGTCTCTTGTTTTTTCCTCCCAGACCCCCATCCAGGGAGAACACCCTCCCCCGTCGCACACCCCCCACCCAGCACAAGTTCACCACCATGGACTCCTACCAAACCCTGCCAAAGACTCCTCGTCAGAGCCCCCTCCCTGCCCGACTCGGCGAGTACAAGTACGCCCAGGACCGCCTCAGCCACTTCCGCCTCACCCCGGAGCAGGGTGGCCCGGCGTCCAACACCGTGTGGCAGCTCTATGAGTGGCAGCAGCGCCATCAGTACCGCCACGGCAGCCCCACGGCGCCGCTCTACACCCCGGCCCCGGATTATCCGTTCGGGCCCCGCCCGCCATCCACCGTGCCACCCACATCCAAGACTGACGGGCCGCCCCGCTGTGTGTCGGTACCACCTTCATCTGCAGACATCCCCCCACCTGGTCCCCCTCCAGGTATGAGCAGAACGCTGTCGCCTACAAGGAGGCCGCACACGCCGGCTGACAGGGTGACGGTCAGACCTGTGGGTGACCGGTCAGTGGTGGACATCCCCTTCACCATCTCCCCACGCAGGAGCAAATCTCAGATGCTCAAGGTAAAACAGAAAGAGAAAAAGTGTTACAACAGAACAAATTTAACCCTTTACTGTCAAGCAGGAGACGAGGCAAAATGTGTTTTACTAGCTGACAAGACATCGGTGTTTTGGCATGATCTCTGACTTTGAGGCACTCTGAAAGTAGCTGAAACACACTGTGAGGAGTTGTTTACAGATTTTTAACAGACTTAGATGAATACTGCTGCCTCTGTATGACCTTCAAAAACAAACAAACCATCAGAAAACTGAGTGACTGTTTCTATATCATCCCACCTGTCAGCCAGAGCGTCCAAAAGAGCCTTTGTGACATTTTTCTCTGCAGCGTTTGGCAGCGTTGAGCACCATAGATTGTAAAAATGGAGCTTGTAGAGACTGCCAGTGAGCGACTGATACGTCTGCATGCACAGGACAGAATCAGCAAAGACCTTAGACGTCTCACTTCTTCTAGAGCGGTTGCCAAAATCGACACAAAATGACGGTTCCTTACAGATGGTTTAAAAATTTGTAACATATCAGTCAACCCAAATGTATCTCTCTGCATCCTTCAAATTGAATTAATAGTTACGTTTTTACCAAGCAGCAACCTCCGGTCTAAAAATATGAGTCCAATGCAGAAGTGCTAAAAAACTGCAGTTCATCAAGGATCCACTTGAGGCTGGCTCTCCAATTCAAAAAAGCCGATCTTTACAGCAGAAATAAACATGTTTACAGCCTGGTTCAAAAGACGAGTGTAGTCTGGATAGCTCATTTCTCGATCGGCACACACTGTACGGGGGGGTGAATGTTTTCATAACAAGTCTTCCAATGAGAGGCACAGCTGACTTGATTGACAGGCGGGAACACTGTAGCTGTGAGGAGGCTCAAAGCCCGCCTCTATATGTCACAATCGCTCGACAGCAGCAATATGGCTCCTGCTGACGATTGGCCTCAAAACAGCGCTTCAGAAACAGATGGGTGACGTCACGGATGCTACGTCCATTATTTATACAGTCTATGGTTTTTAAATTGTATCTAAATGTGTGATAACAGCTGAACAGAAAAAATATGTTAAATATATAAGTAAGGTTATAATGTATGAAGTAAAGGTGCATTTTAAAATACATGGTACAGGCAACAGTGAAAAGGACTTTTAAAAACAGCAACCAGTAGAAACATGCAGAGTCTGTTTCAGATTGTTCAGGGTGGCTCTTGCCTCTGTTTGACTTGTACATAAGGTGTAGTAAGAAAGGTATAGTGTATAGTGAGGAGGTGCTTCTGCAAATTACACTCCAGACAGGGGAGCGGAGTGGCCTTTTTGAGCCTCCTAGCCAACAGCTACAGTGTTCCCGCCTGTCAATCAAGTCAGCTGTGCCTCTCGTTATGGAAAACTCATAATCTCAATATCTTCAAAATTCACCCCCCGTACAGTGTGCGAGAAATTAGCTATTCAGACTACACTCGTCTTTTGCACCAGGCTGTAAACATGTTTATTTCTGCTGTAAAGATTGGCTTCTTTGAATGGGTGTGTATGTGGTTTCCTGTACTTCCAGAGCCAGCCTCTAGTGGACACTTGATGAACTGCAGTTTTTAACACTTCCGCATTAGTTAAAATTCTTGCGGTCTTAGGTTGCCGCTTGCATGTGACGTGTGTTTTTAAAAGTAAACTTCAGACTGCACCTTTTTGGCGTCACCTTTGCTAATGGGAGTTAAAGCTGGGGTTGGTAGTCAGATTTAGATCCACTTTTTGTTATACTGGTTAAAATGATCTTTATGTCAAGATGGCAATCGATACATCATGTGTTCTTAAAAAAGACGGAGTCCTGAGGAAATGCTACATTCAAATTCATGCTAGCTTTCCGTGACTACCAACCCTAGCTTTAATCACGGTTGTTTTGGAGTCTTGACCAATCAGAATCAATTATTCGATCACTGCATTCTTCTGCATGGATCATATGAATGTTGGATCCCTCTTCTCTTGCTGCTTGTTTGTATCATCATATTTCTTTTAATGTGAAGTGCAAACATCAAATGGAGTATTTCCTCATCCAGAACCGTGTCAGTCTTTGTGACAGTGAGGGCTGGATGTTGGAACTGTGCTCCACTGAACAGAATAATTGTTTTAGTGCCACAGGGTGCAACAACAGACAAATCCTTAATGCAGTCACTCTGTAAAATAACCTCAGCTGCCTCTGCCGTCACTCAGAATCAAACTATTGGGAATGTAAATGTAATGTATAAAACAAACACAGAATAAGAAGCATTTTGTGCAAACAAACAGATATAAATTAGCAGCTCCATTATGCAGTATTTTGCATATCACATTTTGCGAGTGAATTTTTTGAAGTGAGTGAAAAACACACAAATATGCAAACGAACACCCACTCACCTGCAACCATGAGCTGCTTCACTCTGCCTGGAGATAATAAAACACCCAGTCTCCTGTTATCAAGGTCATAGGAAACATGGAAGCTGTTTTTAATAGCACTTTTTATTATTCTGTTGTTCCATAACTCACTTTGTCTTATCGTTTATGAATGTTCATTTGGAGCCGGCTCTGAATGAGACGTGTTGTCTTTGTGTTGTCAGGCTGCTACGATAGAGAGACGGTCCATGCCTCCTTCATCCGGCTACATGACACACACAGTCAGTGCTCCCAGCCTGCACGGCAAAACGGTACGTACGAAATATTAACACAGGCTTCAATATGGTGCAAATGTTCAGATGTTAACAGACATCATATCAGGCATGGATACGTGTTGTTTTTTTACTCTCTTTTTTTAAACTTTCAGCAGAAAATGTAAGGGGATAGTTTGGATTTTAAGCTCTGTTCAAATAAAGCAAAGAGATTCTACTCCAACAAAGTTATATCTGATGAACTCAACATTTTATTCACTGCTTCACTTGAAAGTCCCAAACTATCCCTGTAACATTTGAAGGCATTAGCGTGATGTGGATGTGACGGAGCCCCCTAAAGTGACATGGGCAGAAAAAAATGATTATGGCTTGTTTCCACCAGGCGGTCCGGTATGGATCAGTACAGTTTTGATCGGTAACGCCGCTCCTGTTTGCGTTTCCACAGACAACCGTGCCCTACTTGGTTGGCGGCGAGTAAAGGCTGGCACACATTACAGGATTCTTCAAACCTTCACACATTTAGAGACCACACAACAAAAGACAGATTGCACAAGATCTCTCTCGTCTGATCCTATAGTGTGTAGGGATGGGTACGATTACTCGAGTACTCGCCGTTGATCCCATTATTCGAATAGCATTTTGTTACTTGCGCACCTGGCAACATAACTTGAACTCATACAGCGTTCCATGTGTGACCATGTGCTTTTTGTTTTCTCCTAACTGAATATACTAGGTAGGAAAATAATTAACGGGATATAAACGTATGACTTCTCCGGCCACGGCTTCAGCTTTAGAACACACCGAGTCAGATTTCAGCAAAAACAACTGTTTTACTGCAGCTACGGCAACTCTTTAGGGACACGTCATTCAACCGAAAGAGAAAGCACAACAAACACAGAACCGTCTGCGACACCTGAGACATGTCAGTTATAAAAAGTGATGTCTGGAAGTACTTCGAAAAAACAATGAAGTTAATGAGCAGTGCAAGATATGTGGCGTTAAACTTCCATACCATAGAAATACTAGTTTGATGATTAACCACATGCGCTTAAAGCACAAGGAGAAAACAGCAGAGACGGATAACAGGCAGTCTCACATCACGTCTTTTGCTCGCCCTGTTAGCACACGTCGTTGTGATGAAACCAGAGCGGAGAAGATTAGCCTGATAATAACCAAAATGGGAACTGGAGATATGCTCCCTTTAAGTTTTGTGGAAGGAGGCGGCTTCAAAGAGCTGATCGTGTTAGTCGAGCCGGAGTACAAGCTACCATCACAGAGAACAACAACTATGAGAGTGGAAGAGATGTATGAAGAAAAGGCAGCAGAACTTACTACAACTCTGGTCTGGTACGTCCGTGTCCGACGGACTTTCATTTATTTATTTTTGTTTATGGTTAAAAAAAATAAATAATTGCGAGTACTCGAGTAATCGTTCATTAGGAAATTCGAGTAATTGTGTACAAGGATTACAGTAAATTCCCATCCCTGTTAGTGTGTGGTGTGTGCACACACTAACCGATCCTTCAGCAGAGTATCAGGTTCTTCACGCTCAATATTCCAAATCTTGCGTAGTAAAACGTGACTTCTGTGTAAACAAACATGGCGGACGAACAGAAAGAAGCAATGATGATTGTTTTCAGCCTCTTACTTTCTGAAAACACACACGAAAAAGAAAAACGATTATGGAAAAAGTCATGGAGACGGCGGGAATGTGGGCTGTACGCATTACAGCGCGAGTTATATTCATTACAGCGGTGAGTTTTCACCGGCGTCAGGTTTTTGTTTGTTTTTACTTCCTCTTCCGTCAGTCAGCTGAGTCAGCTCGCGTCTTGATTGGCTTTTGCTCCGGTACACGTGACATTACACACTGTGCGCACTTGGCTCCTCTCAGAGCATCCCCACACACTATAGGACTTCTAGTCGCAAATATTAAACATGTTCATTATTTACGATCTCTCCTTCTGAGGCCTTCCGAGTGGCTCCGACCGGAAAAAATCAGTCTTAACACACCCCACACCACAGGAACATCACACACGACGTTGTTTGCAAACATCAGACAATCAGGCCTTTACTGGCTTTGATCGTAAGGAGGAGATCGGGACAAAAATCAGCCTGATTATCCTGTAGTGTGTACCCGCCTTAAGCCGGATGCCGATAGCCGTGTCAGCTACGTAGTAGCGTGACGTCATGGCAGCGTGACACAGTGTACCCCGCTAATAAATGCAACGAAGAAGTAAAATGCGATTCCCAGGCAAGTCTAAACCTCCGCGGTCGACCATGGAATGCCGTTTCTTGACGCCATTTTGCAAAAAAAAAAAAAATGGTCTTCCCAAAGTCAACTGGAGATTTAAAGATGGCGGGGTTATGTGTCGTTCCTCATTACCGCTGTCGCACGGGAAGTGACGATTCTTTCGACCAATCAACGGACTGCAGTGTTTCTAGCTCCACCTTCTGGGGTCCGATCGGTATATCTGGCACCCCAACAGAAGGGTACCTAAAAGTGGGATGGGACAGCTTGGTAATTTGGGGACCTGTCCCTGTTTTAGTCGATGGAAACGCCACAAAATGCGTGCCGTACCGAGACGAACCGAACCGCTTGGTGGAAACGGGGCTTTTAGCCCCGTTTCCACCAAGCGGTTCAGTTCGGTTCGTTAGCCCCGGGTTGGGTTAGCCCCGTTTCCCCGTTCGGTTAGCCCCGTTCGGTTAGCCCCGTTCGGTTAGCCCCGTTCGGTTAGCCCCGTTTCCACCAAGCGGTTCAGTTCGGTTCGTTAGCCCCGGGTTGGGTTAGCCCCGTTTCCCCGTTCGGTTAGCCCCGTTCGGTTAGCCCCGTTCGGTTAGCCCCGTTTCCACCAAGCGGTTCAGTTCGGTTCGGTTAGCCCCGTTTCCCCGTTCGGTTAGCCCCGTTTCCCCGTTCGGTTAGCCCCGTTTCCCCGTTCGGTTAGCCCCGTTCGGTTAGCCCTGTTTCCACCAAGTGGTTCAGTTCGGTTCGGTTAGCCCCGTTTCCCTGTTCGGTTAGCCCCGTTTCCACCAAGCCGTTCAGTTCGATATGTTCGATATGTTCCCCTTTCCTGTGTGCACAAGGTACCAAGTGCGTACTTGAGATCAACCAGTGCATTGCTGTTTTCCAGTTTCGATCTATAAATGACAGTACAGGAGTTATTGATCTTTATTTCAACCTTGAGCTTCATTATAAGGATATTACCTCTTTGCTTGCACATCGTCACAGCTTCATTGTCTCGGAACGAAACCTAAAACGTTCATTCTGCCTTGTTGAAGTGGGTTTTGCCCAATGGGATATACAGTTTATTTCACGTGCGCACGTAATACCTTTTCGTGCTCACGCAATAACATTTCTTAAACTCAAGAAATGTTCTTGTGAGCACGGGATAGTTTCTGGTGCGCACGAGGACATATCTAATTATTTATTCTGCCCATGTCACTTTAAGGGCTCAGTAGGATGTCCCTCCTGCAGTCTAGTAATGTTTTTTATCACACATTCAGTCACCAGAAGAACTTTCATACTCTTCTGCTGCCAAATGTTTACCGCTCTTGACAAAGTCTTGATGATCTTTTTGAGGGTATGAGCCAGTGTGCTGCAGCTGATCTTTCAGGAGCTGTTATTAATCCTTGTCAGAGTGTTTCTGTGAGTCCTGACTTCTTCTCTCAACACTAATAATCCTTCCACATGTAGCTGCTTGTTTAGTCGGACACTTCAGAACAAAGTGGCTGCTCCTTTTCATCCTTTTTTAAAAAGCACTCAAAGTTTCGCCGAGGTTTGGCGCGGTCAGCTTTGATGCCACATTTCCTGTCCTGTGCTGCCCGACAGCCCGAGGAGCTCACCCTGCTCCTCATTCAGCTGCGCCGGCATCAGGCCAAGATGGCCTCCGCCCGTCAGCACACGGTAACCCAGCTGCAGCGCATCAACGGTCCCAAAGAGCCCCTCCACCACAGCCACCTCCTCTCCGCTAGCACCACCGCTAGCACCAGCCCCCTCCTCAGCTCCGGCCCCTCTCCCGTGTCCTGCCTCGGACACATGGGCCTCTCAGCTGCCCTGGGCTCTTGCAACACCCAGGTGGGGGCACACCTGCCTGATCGGCCCTCATGTAACAGAGCGCTGTAGAGGTTGCCACTGAACATATTGCAGGACTGCATTTCACTTGGAAAACCACCAAACGTAGCTGAATTTACCACAGATTTATTATTGAAGTTGTGCCGTAAGATTTAATTTGTTTTATACAATCAATAATATATTTTATCAATCAGCTGTGATGTGTCAACAAAACGCTCTCCTCGTTAGATTACATGAATAATAAACGTACAATGACTCTGATCTTAACTTGCTAACTTTTGTTTCCAACTAGCAGAGGTAATAACCATACATCTGCACGACATGAGAGTACCGTTATATTAATGTACCGTATGTTGCAGTTCACGACTTCAACACTAGATGTCACTGTTGTTATTTTACACTATAGATTAGTTCAGTCAGACAACTCACGTTTAAAATGTTTATTATAGCAGCAAATACATATCACATGTTTGGCGCCCAGCATCCGGCCTCATCACTCCCTGCAATAGCAATAGCAATAGCAATTTTTTTTATAAAGCACATTTCATTACACGTAAGTTCAATGTGCTTTACATGGAGAATTAAAAACATAAAGACATTTTTCCAAATAGAATAAATAAAAACATAAAAACAATAGATGCACCCAACATGCATCAGACACAGCAACCAAACAAACAGCAGTTGTTGCTGCACATGCATCCAGTCACAACAGTCATCATATCATTCATACGCTTGAGAAAATAAATATGTTTTCAGTCTTTTTTTCAAAGTGGAGACAGTTGTGATGGACCTGAGGTCAGCAGGCAGTTTGTTCCAAAAAGATGGACCACAGTAACTAAAGGCCCCTTCACCGAACCTAGATTTCACCCTGGGTACATTTAAAAGACCTCCACCTGCTGACCTAAGGATCCTGGTCGGGTTATACACTGCAGATAAGTTTACATGCAGACATTGAGGAGTGATGAGCAAAACATACTGAACACTACCCGGAGCCTGCAGGTGGATGCTGGGGTGGCGGTGGGGATGAAATAATATGCAGCAAGAGGAAAGCAGGGCAGCAGAGGCGTTGACAGGCAGAGGGAGAGATGAGAGATTTTCCCAGTTTAAATAGACCGCCAGTTTGAGAGGCAGAGGGCAGGATTGGATGATGGTTATGAGAGTGGGACATGTGACATGATTAATGGGAGTTACAGCAGTTATGATTAGCCGTTAGTTTGTTCAGACGAAATCAGTCAGCACTTAAACACCCCATGAAGAAAAAAGCTGCTCTCTGATTGGCCAAACCAAGTGTAAACATCATATCTAAGAGAATATAAGACTTTAAGACAAACCCTACGTCTCAGTGGTGAAACCAAACAATGACACAACTTAAAGCTGCTGTTGGTAGGAGTGGTGTAAACAACGTTACTTTTTTTCTGCTGGGTTTAGAGAAAAGGTCATGATACCCATCGGTACTCATCGGTAAGTGAAGTAATTTGAGACTATTGCGAAATCTCTGTGTTTTCCAATGCCTTTGTATCAAGCAATGTTATTATTCCCCTCACTCCTGTTATGACGGACCAATCACAGGTAATCTCCAATCCTCTGTCCTGATTGGCTAAGGGGTGGCCCCTACTACGTCCTCCGATTGGTTATGAGTCCGGCACTATCATGGGCACAAACAGAGTCTACCTTGCATACATCCGTCCACTGTTTGAATTTTCTGTCCCAGCCTGGATCACCCTCTCAGACCACCAACTCCACCGTTTACAGTTAATACAGAACAAAGCACTCAAACTGGCCTACAGACTCCCACCCTTCATCAGCAACCACTACATTCACTCCATATCAGGCATCCAGACCATCAAACAACGACACCAAGCAATAGCCCTGAGATTTCTATCATCTGCAACCAACAACCCTGCCCTCCGGAAAACTATCAAGGAAGCACATGCCACAATCAGCACCCCCCTGTCACTCATCATTCAACTCAAAAAAGACCTCCACCCACTGAACCCTCCATAACCCAGAAACATCTGCCTGTCCACTGCTGCCTGAGCCCATACCACTACCACACATATACACACATATACACAGCACACTTAAAACATGAAACACACATACATTAACAAACACACACACTCTTTAACTTTTATTCCACTACCTTAGTTAAGTTTATTTTCCCTATTCTTTGTTATTCTTTTTCTTTCTCACTACTTTACTTTACTCTATCTTCATTTCTGTACCTCTTTATTTCTTTACTTCTCTACTCGTCTCTACTTTTCTCTCCTTTTTTTTGGTTTGGTGCCTTGGTCCACAGTATCCTGTAACCTCTTGAGTCCTTTGCCTCCCTCCTCCTCCCGCCACACAGATAACCATGGACAGAAAAGGGTTACAACACCCTGAGCTGTCCCACCAGGCTCAAGAAATCACCTAACCTAACACATACAGAGAGGGGAGGGGGTTGGGGCTAAGAGGAAATCTGGTTTGGAGGGATAGTGTTGACATTCGAAGTCCCTCTCTCTGAACAGATGTTTACTCCGTGACTACCAACAGCAGCTTTAAGTTACAAAATAACAAGTTTCAACGTTTAGTTTAGTGAGGACTTTATACCCTAGCTTAGAACTCAACTTATGCAGAGCTGGTGCAACAGGCCACAGAGGCTCACAGGTGATATCAATCCTGTGTGAGTGGGTCTTACACATCTGCACCTCCCTGTTGCTCCTGATCCAGCTGTTAATACATGTTTGCATTTGAGATACAAAACAAACCCAACATGATCAAACCTTGGTGCATCAGTGGCGACCTCTACCAGAAGCTCCCGTGCTTCAGTCATGTGACTTCAGGCATGGTGATCTGTGAGCTCTGACTCGGCTGCCATCATAGAACCATCCGCCTCTCCTCCATGTGCCGGTCTTCGCCGGTCAGCTTCCATGTTGTGCTTCTGGTGATAATGTCCATAGCATGTTGCGCTGCTAACGACGTCCGTGAAGCCATCCCATGCTTTGGCTAACAGGCTGGATGTTGATGTGCAGATCGGCTTGGTGCTCTTGACTCTGTCATGTTTTTCTGTTTTGAGTGATCTGAGCTGAACTCTCTTCAGCGCTGTCCAAAGATCTTCTGCCGGATCTGCTTTGTGCCCGTGTTTCTGTTTGTGGCGTTCGCAGCACCGAGAAGGAAACATTGATGGATTTTTACTGTCCGTGTGAGTGTGTTGGTCGTCATGCATGCTGACACGTAATCTTCACACACGCGTCGCCACATCCTGCCAGGACTGACTTGTCAGTGCAGCTTCTTTACATTCAGGTGACTCAGAGGATGAATGATTGACTTCCTGTGGACACAGATCAATAATCCAATCACGTGTTTGTCCCCCTGCAGCCTGATGACACCTACATGCTGCTGAAGAAGGACTTGGAGTATCTGGACCTGAAGGTGAGAACAAAGAGAGGGACCTAACTTACCTGTGTTTACTTTTCTTGCTGTGCCTCTCCTGATTTTTAAAACCCCTCTTGTTCAAACTAACTACTGACTACTGTCAAAGCTACAACACAAACAACTAGATTCTAACACTGACTGGTTTTAAAGATGGCCGCCGTTTTGTGACTCCGGCTCTGTGTGTTTTTTTTTTGTGATTTTGACTCCCAGATCAGAGCTCTAGAGCCCCTGATCCTCGCAGTTCACAGTTTACTACTGCACTGCACTGCTGGGCCTCTCAGGCCTCTAATGAACGTAAGCTGGATGTGTCTGTATGTGTGTGTGTGTGTGTGTATGTGTGTGTGCGTCTGTAGGCAGTATCTGTGCACCTGCAGGACATGTAGCGTGTATGTGCCTGTGCATGTTCCCTCAGCGTTAGGGGTGCATGAGTGTAGTCTGTGTGTGGGTGTGTGTGTGCTCAACGCCATCGCTCCCAGCACCTCATTCACACTCTGAATGGAATCAAACATCTCATCTTCTCGTGACCTCTGACCCCTGTCATCCACCCTCCTCCTCTTCCTCCTTCTCCTCTTCCTCCTCCTCCCATGTGGTGATGTTGGCGATGCTGGTAAATTGGGCATGGGATGGCTCGGCAGTGCATGTGTCGTGGCTGTGGCTGTGGCCCGGTGGTCGATAAGCCAGCTGCTTCTTCCATCGTCTCTGAAACGCTGCACCTCTTTGACAGTAACACACGGGGCTCTCCTGAGTCAAGAGCACATGCACACCTAAAAACTATCCTCTCAAGCTCAAGACACAGCTGTTCAGGGCAACAAATGTGGATATTTTTTCCTTTTTAAATTTGCACCTGTGCTCAATTTTGATGCTTTCCAAACTTCTCATGAAATGGAGCGAGTGTTTCAGGAGGTTATTCTACCCTGTCAGATACTTTGTTGTTAAATATGAAGTTTCAGCTGCTTTTATTCAGTTCAGTGCCACACCAAACTCCTTAATGCGCCTTAATGAGTCTCATGGTTTACTTAAGGCTGATTTATACTTGTGCGTCGATGTGTCCGTGTCTCGCAGCAAATCTCCGCCGAAAAGCTTGAAGGCAGTGTGGTCTCTCTGATATCCGGTCGCTTGCTACGATCTCTGTTTACTTTTCCACAGAGATTCAGAGCGTGTTATGTTAACCTACAGCTGATACATGTTGCTGTTTATCATACAGACATGATTACAGGGAAGAATAGAGAGGAGGAGATGAAATACACAGCCGATGAGCGGGAATCCCCGAAGTGCTGTAAATGCCGAGTGGACCAATCACAGGGCTTCTGGTCCGCGTCGATACTTCTGCATCGAATCGACTGCGTAGCCTTCGCCGAGGGTCCGCGTAGCTTCCGTACCTACGCAGAGGCCTTCGCATAAAGCTGACGTGCACCTCCTCCAAAATGTAACTACCTGTAGAATCGACGCGGACCGCAAGCCCTGTGATTGGTCCGATCGGCTGCATTGTGTTTCTTGCATTTACAGCACTTCTGGGATCCCCGCTCATGGTCCGTGTATTTCATCTCCTCCTCTTTCTTCTTCATGTAATCATGTCTGTATGATAAACAGCAACATGTATCAGCTGTAGGTTAACATAACACGCTCCGAATCTCTGTGGGAAAGTAAACAGAGATCGTAGCAAGCGACCGGATATCAGAGAGACGGCACTGCCCTCTAGTGTTTCGGTGGAGAATTGCTGCGCGACACGGACACATTGACGCACAAGTATGTGGTGCTCATGTCCGCGTCAGCCCCTGCTGCGTACAAGTATAAACCAGCCTTTAAAGAGTCTCACGTTTTACTTAAGGCTCATTTATACTTGTGCGTCGGTGTGTCCGTGTCTCGCAGCAATTCTCCACCAAAACACTAGAGGGCAGTGTGGTCTCTCTGATAGCCGGTCGCCTGCTTCGATCTCTGTTTACATTTCCACAGAGATTCAGAGCGTGTTATGTTAATCTACAGCTGATACATGTTGCTGTTTAGACATGATTACATGAAGAATAGAGAGGAGGAGATGAAATACACTGCTGATGAGCGGGGCTCCTGGAAGTGCAGGATATAAGATAAGATATTACTTTATTGATCCCCCAGGGGGGAAATTCAGTTGTTACAGCAACCCAGACAGAAGTACAATCAAGAAGAAGTTTCAATAAGTAAAATAAAATAAAATAAAATAAAAATAGATAAAGATAAAATACAATGGAACAAATGGAATTTAGATTAATTGCAGTAATTACAGGCAGTATTAAAAAGGTTTCAGTAGTGACAGGTTGACATTAAGCAATAAATAAAAATATAGGTATGTAATATGACTACATGCTTAGGCCTCAGTGTAGGTACAGGAGCTGTGCTACGCCGTCACTTCGACGCAGAAGTATAAATCAGCCTTTATAAGATGCTTTTTGAAGAGCTGATCACCGTCCAGACATTCAAACATTTGAAGTTTCCAGGGCGCTAGTGGACTAGCGGTCTAACGTGGTCTAAGCGTCCCACGTATAGAGGCTACAGTCCTCGTCGCAGAGGTCACCGGTTCGACTCTCGGCCGGTCGTCCATTTACTGCATGTTTTCCCCCCGCTCTCTACTCCCCAAGTTTCCTGTCTCTCTTCAGTTGTCCAAAAATATATCTTTAAAAAAAAAAACATTTGAAGTTTCTAATGTTTTTGTGTTCATGTAGTCAAATCAGCTTCAATCTGACTCAAATGTACCTGGATGATCATTTTAATTAGCTCCTTCTGCTGGAAACCCCCTATGCCTCGATGAAGGGCGTCAGGAGAGATGGATTTTGAATGTGAAGCAGCATTATTTAGTGTTTTCACTGGGTTTAATCATTGTTTCTGTTTGTTTTGGAAAAGAGGAAACCTCTGTGGATTATCTGGCTCCGTGTATACACAGTTTGATTTAATAACACTGAACCTAAAAGCAAGCTAAGCCCTGTGCAAATAATTCAGCAGCAGCTTAGCTAGCAGCCCCCTCACTTCTGGTGTCTGCAGAGGAAAGCAGACACGCTGATTTTTAAGGCTGTGCTTTTTTTTATATTTAGTGTTTTGGTGGGTTTATGCATCGGGTCTCTTTGCTCCGGAGAGGAGGAACCTCTGCAGATTATTCTGAGAGAAAGAGAAAAGGAGCACAGAAAGGTCATTTAGAGACTTTGTTTGTGAGGTCTCCAGCCTGCTATTCAGTCGCTCCTGTTGCTCTGCGTACAGTGACTCAGCTTAAACAATGACTCATGTGCAAATTTAACGCTCCATTCAGGACCTTCTTGTCTGGTGTGGACTTTAAGTGTGCAGCCCTGCAGTGAGACACAATGTGAGCTCCTGAACCCGAGCAGTGCAGGCTGTTTTCTTTAAAACGAACATCCTCCTGCTCACAAAGAACACACTGCCACTCTCTGTCCGGATGGGACGCTGTGTAAAGATGTTTTATTGATAAGTCAACCTGTGCAGGGTTTTCAAAGTGTCCATAGCCATCGTGTTCTTCGCTGGAAGAGCGGCTTCTGTGTGCCAAAACTCACTCATGTCGTCATGCACACGAGGCGCAGAGAATGTGTCACAGATAGTGTGTCTCAGCCGTGTTATACTGTAGTCTGTAGCTGGTCTCTGTCCCCTGTACCTCTCTGTGATTCACACGCTTTGTTTACAACACACATAACATCTGTGAACGTTGATTCTGTGATTTTAGGTAGCTGGAAGTCAGACGCTGAAGGATTCGGGGAAACCTGTCAAGGTTGCAGAAAGTGACGTGGATGTAAGTGAATCAAACACACAACAGTTACATCGAAACGCTGTCAGGGAGCTCAAGTCTTTCCTCCTCGATTCAGAGGTTCTCTTTCTCTAACATGTGATCCAAAAATCAGTCTAGTGTCATGGTAAGTGAAAGTGTTGAAATCTTTATTTCTATAGCACCAAATCCCAACAAACGTTACCTCTAGACTCCTTCCAAACAGAGCAGGTCTAGACCGTACTCTATGTTCTATTATAAACAAAGACCCAACATCAAGACAGGATCAGATCCAGTCCCCTCTTCCAGACAGGACTCAGTCTGATCTCATCTTAATCCACCATGAGCAGAGCACTTTGCAGCATTTAGCAAGTTACAGTGGCAAGGACAAACTTCCTTTAACAGGCAGAAACCTCAAGCAGGACCAGACTCATGTTAGACACACATCAAGTTGGAGGTTGGAAAGAAGGATTGAAGAGAATAAGAGAGAGAGAGATGATGATGGTGAGACGGATAGTTGTAGATGTTACCAGTGGAGTCTGGCACGTCAGTACAAACTTCCTTTAACAGGCAGAAACCTCCAGCAGGACCAGACTCATGTTAAACACACATCTGCTGAGACCGTGTTGGAGAGAGGGATAGAGGGAGATGAAGAGAGAGAGATGATAGTGGTGAGACTGATAGTAGTAGTTGTAGCAACTGGAGTCTGGCACGTCCACAGCAGCAGAGATCCAGAGGAACCTACGTGACAAGGGAGCTCAGGGACTCCAGAAAGGTCTATTGTTAGTAACTTTAATGGGACAGGAAGAGTTAAAGTGAGTGACAGGCAGAGAGAGGAGAGAGAGGGAGAGACAGGATCCCAGTGGCAAGGACAAACTTCCTTTAACAGGCAGAAACCTTGAGCAGGACCAGACTCATGTTAGACACACATCTGCTGAGACCGTGTTGGAGAGAGGGATAGAGGGAGATGAAGATAGAGAAAGAGGTGATAGTGATGAGACTGATAGTAGCAGCTGCTGCAGCTTGAGTCAAGCACGTCCGTAGTGTCCGTCTACGGCAGCAACTGAGCGGAACCTACGGGACAAGGGAGCTCAGGGACTCCAGAAAGGGTTATGGTTAGTAACTTAAATAGGACAAGAGAGTTAAGCTAAGTGAGAGAGGATCCCAGTGTGCCAGTGTAAGCCTATAGCAGCATAACTAAGAGCTGGTCCAAGCCTGATCCAGCTCTAACTATAAGCTTCATCAAAAAGGAAAGTTTGAAGCCTACTCTTAAAAGTAGAGAGGGTGTCTTCCTCCTGGACCCTGACTGGTAGATGATTCCAAAGGAGAGGAGCCTGATAACTGAAGGCTCTACCTCCCATACTACTTTTAGAGACTTTAGGTATGACCAGCAGGCCTGCATGGTGGGAGCGTAGTGTTCTAGAGGGATAATAAGGCACAGATAGATGATGATAGTGGTGAGATGGATAGTAGTAGCTGTAGCAGCTGGAGTCTGGCACGTCCACAGCAGCAGGCCAGAGCAGAACTACGGGACAAGGGAGCTCAGGGACTCCAGAAAGGTCAATGGTTAGTGACTTTAATGGGACAGGGAGAGTTAAAGTGATGTCAGTGTGTCAGTTCCCCAGGAAGTCTAAGCCTATAGCAGCATAACTTAGAGCTGGTCCAAGCCTGATCCAGCTCTAACTATAAGCTTTATCAAAAAGGAAAGTTTGAAGCCTACTCTTAAAAGTAGAGAGGGTGTCTTCCTCCTGGACCCTGACTGGTAGATGATTCCAAAGGAGAGGGGCCTGATGACTGAAGGTTCTACCTCCCATACTACTTTTAGACACTTTGGGTACGACCAGCAGGCCTGCATGCTGGGAGTGTAGCTTTCTACAGGGATAATAGGGGACAGATAGATGATGATAGTGGTGAGATGGATAGTAGTAGTTGTAGCAGCTGGAGTCTGGCACGTACACAGCAGCAGGTCAGAGCAGAACTACGGGACAAGGGAGCTCAGGGACTCCAGAAAGGTCTATGGTTAGTAACTTTAATGGGACAGGGAGAGTTAAAGTGATCCCAGTGTGTCAGTGGGTCAGTTCCCCTGACAGTCTAGGCCTATAGCAGCATAACTAAGAGCTGGTCCAAGCTTGATTTAGCTCTAACGTTAACGGTAACGAAAGTTTGAAGCCTACTCTTAAAAGTAGAGAGAGTGTCTGCCTCCCGGACCCTGACTGGTAGATGATACCAAAGGAGAGGTGCCTGATAACTGAAGGTTCTACCTCCCATAGTACTTTTAGAGACTTTAGGCACGACGAGCAGGCCTGCATGGCTCCTTCTGGCTTTTAGAGAGATTTCAGGCTTCATCCACTGTTTCTGCTCCGTCATTTCTCGACACACGAGGATATAAAAGTTTGTTTCGGTGGAGCGACGCCGACTGCTGCAGCCCAGTGAGGATTATTAA